>NC_141155.1:18947417-19247417 GCF_053477565.2 Lygodium microphyllum | reverse complement strand
CGGCCCCTGGCTGTGGGGTCCCAGCCCCCTTGGCGGGGGTCCACGGGTAGCGCCCTCGACCTGATGGTAAAGGGAATATTCCCTGGCCGACTAGTGGAGGCTTATATGGTAGGTCGGTCAGGCCAACCTGACGGCCTTCGCAGGCTATAAAAGCTAAACCCCTTCACAGCCATTGAATTCATCTTTCACCCTGTCAAAGTTGTTGTTCCAGCTAGCCTTAAGCTCTTCACCTATCTTCTGTCTAGATTGCCATCTAAGCTTCACACAGTGGAAGCAGACGGGTGGACAGAGCCATCTTTGTATCAGTTGTTTGAAGCTAAAGAATTTACTGATTCTCCTCTTTTCTGTTGTATACTCTCTATCTCTATCTTAGATTCTGTTCGCTGTGCCGTGTAATATTTTACATGGTATCAGAGCCCAGGGGGCCCTAGAAATCGGAGAGTGTGTGAGAGGCAAAGGCTTCAACAGCAAAGAGAAACTATGTCGAGGAAGCGGTGCAGGAGGTGGTGCTGCTGTACCGCCTATTCAAACACTGAGGATTTGTCCACCAACCTTCAGCGAAGGCAAGTTAGATGGTATAAACTACACCTTATGGAAGTTCAAAATTACAACTATCCTTGATTCTTATGAGCTTCTGGAGACTGTGCTGGGGACTGACGCAGAACCATAGCCTACCCCCGACCCATCAAATCCTAGTGTGATGATTCCTCCGAATGTAGATCTTCTACGAGCTTGGAAATGAAGGAATGTAGATGCATTGTGTGCCTTAGTTACAAGATGTTCTAACAGTGTTTTGACTTTAATTCAGCATACAACCAAAGCGTCAGAGGCTTGGAATGTACTAAGGAGTTAGTATGAAACACGAAACCAAACAAGGATTCAAAACTTGGAGAATCAATTAGCAGCGGAGAAGTTTGCTGAAGGAGAGACGGTTGAAGCATTCATCACTTGGATTAAGAATCTGCGTGACCAGATGGATGGCGCTGGGATACAAAAGATTAGCGAAGAGCTAGCTCGGAGATGTCTTCGGATTTGTCCACAAAAGTTTGATGGACTAGTAACTGCCCTTAATACTCAGGTGAGAACACAAGCTTTGACTTTTGAGGAGTTTTGTGCATTATTAATGGAGGAGGAGTTAAGGCTAAAAGCCCGAGAAGGAAGCAACAATGGAGATGCTGCATTCTCTGCCAATGCAAAAGGCAAAGGTGGTTCCTCCACAAAAAATGATGGTGACCAAAAGAAGAAGGGTGGCAAGAAGAAGTTTCAAGGAGAGTGCTTCTACTGCAAGAAGAAAGGACATGCAATTGCAGATTGTCATGTCAAGAAGGCAGATGAAAAGAATGGTACCCTTAAAAGTAAAGGGAAAGAGACAGCCAATATGGCTGAAGCAGAGCTGGAATTATTCATGGCGACCATTGAGGAAGTGTGCTCCTCGGCACAAGAAGAATCTACCACTGACTCATGGGTGTTGGATAGTGGGGCCTCTCGTCATATGACCAACAAGAAAGGTCTATACAGTTCTATGCAGCCTCTACAAGAATCCATCACTATGACGGTTGGAAATGATGCTAAATGCCTTGCGGTGGGCACAGGTACTATTTCTTTTATTGCTGCAAATGGTGAAGTCAAAAAGCTTTCAAATGTGTTGTATGTTCCCGAAATCAAGAGAAATCTCTTATCAGTTTGCTGCCATAAATGATCTTGGTCATGAAGTGAGGTTCAAGAAGACAGGTGCAGAAATTCTTGATAGTGCTGGCACAATTGTTGGCAAAGGAGAAAGAATGAACAACTTGTATGAGCTAAGTGCTCTTACAGCCATCGTTGGAGTGGGCATGGCATGAAAGGTTTGGACATATCAGATTTGTAATGTTGAAGGAGATGCAAAAGCAAGGTATGGTTGCTCACCTATCTACAATAACTGAATTGAAGGAACCATGTGAAGCTTGTATGATAGGCAAGCAATAGAGAAAGGCATTTCCACAAGAAAGCAAGAATAGAGAATAGGCTCCTCTAGAGTTGGTGCATGCTGACTTGTGTGGTAAGATGCCTACACAGGCCTTGGGGGGATCTTCTTATTTTATGTTGATTGTTGACGACTACAGTAGGAAGATGTGGGTGTACTTCCTTCATGATAAGGCTCAAGCTTTTGGTAAGTTTAAAGAATGGCTAAAAATTGTTGTGAATGTAACATGGAAAAGTGTGAAGAAATTTAGAATAGATGGTGGTGGTGAGTTCAACTCAAAGGAGTTTGAAGGCTTTTGCAAGAACAAAGGGATCAAGTGTCAATTGACGATGCCTCACACACCTTAGCAGAATGGTGTTGTGGAACGCAGGAATCGCACCATTGTGGAGATGGCAAGATGCATGCTAAAGGGAAAGGGATTGCCTAACCATTTTTGGGCTGAAGCTATTAATACTGCAGTCTACATTCTAAATCGGAGCTACACAAAGGCTCTCAAGGGAAAAACACCTCATGAGGCTTACATGGTAAGAAACCATCTGTCTCACATTTTCAAAATTTTTGGATGTGAATGTTATGCACATATTCCAGATGAGAAGAGAAACAAGTTAAAACCAAAAAGCAGAAAATGTATCTTCTTAGGTTATAGTGATGAGCAGAAGGCTTACAAATTATATGGCCAAGAGGCAAAGAAGATCATCGTGAGCCCTGATGTGGTGTTCAAGGAGGAGCCGCATACAGTGGAGGAGGAGAAGGCAAGTTCTTCCACTTTATCATCAAGCGAAGAAGTAGTCCACTATGAACCTGTCCCAAGAGCTATCCCTATCCTTAAGGAGGAGGAAGCATCATCTTCAGATGATGAGGAAAAATTTCACCAACCTAACATCACCCCACCGGAAAAGCCATTGCCACCCTGGGTGAAGTAGCTCTATGACCACAATAATCCTATGCATGCATCTATTGAGGAGAAGGCAGACGGACCAAGGAGGTCTCAGAGAATAGAGGAGCAAAGGAGGGCTTCTACTCACATATTAAATATGGCCTTGATGGTTGAGATTATGAGAGAAGTAAAGGAGCCAACCGACTTAAAAGAAGCACTTGCAGATCCATCATGGAAGGCTGCTATGCAAGTGGAGTATGACAGCATAATGAAGAATGACACTTGGGAGCTAGTGGATCGACCAACAAAGCGGAAGGTTATTGGCACCAAGTGGATCTGGAAGGTAAAGTACAAGGCTGATGGTACCTTAGAAAAGTACAAAGTTAGAATGGCTGCCCAAGGATTTTCACAAGTTGAAGGGTTTGATTTTCAAGAGTCACTTGCCCCAATTGCCAGAATGACCACTATTTGCATGGTACTTGTAGTGGCTGCCCACAAGAAGTGGCCAATGTACCAAATGGATGTTAAGTCAACGTTCCTAAATGGTGACCTCAAGGAGGAGGTGTACATGGCTTAGCCACCAGGGTTTGAGGCCCCGCATTCTGAGAACAAAGTGTGTAAGTTGAAGAAGGCATTGTATGGGCTGAAACAAGCCCCCAGAGCATGGTACCAATGGATAGATAAGCTCTTTTTAAACCTAAAATTCAAAAGATGTGCCTCAGATGCTAACTTGTATGTTTACAGGGATGGTAAAAAGTCTGTAATGATTGTCCTATATGTGGACGACCTTCTTATTACAGGTGACTATGAAGATATGATCAACCAAACTCGAAAGGCTTTGAGTTCTGAGTTTGAAATGACAGACTTGGGCTTGCTGCACTATTGTTTGGGGATTGAAGTCTAGCAAGAGCCAGGAAAGATCTTCATCTCTCAGAAGAAGTATGCATGGGAGATCTTGAAGGCATTATGCATGACTGAGTGCAAGGAGATAGCTACACCTATGGAGGTGAATGCAAAGTTATCCGTCGAGGATACATCACTACTAGCAGACATTGGGAGGTATAGGAGGTTGGTCGGCAATCTGATCTACTTGTGTACCAACAGACCAGATATCAGTTTTTCTGTTGGTGTTTTGAGCAGGTTCTCAAACAAGCCTCATGAGAGTCATTGGAAGGCTCAGATGCGGGTGCTCAGATACTTGAAGGAAACTCTTGACTATGGTATCACATACAGTTTCGAAACTTCTCTTGTGGGGAACTGTGATTTAGATTTGGCATGTTAACCCTCAAACGAACGAAGGTGAAAAATCTGGAAAAGCTAAAGCAGAAGACAAAGACAAAGGCCAAGGCAAAGAGAAACGGAATACAAAGACACACAAGGAGAAGAGTCCTAAATAAGGGAGAAAGGTGCACAAGGAAAAGTGAAAGTCAAAACTTTTGTAAAAGAGCACAAGCGCATCATGGTTTAATTCAAGGAGTGCCGGGCTCTCACCCGTGCAATTTGTAAATGTAGACGGGGCGCGGTGGAAAGGAAGCTAGGAAGATAGAAGGACAATGGAAAAAAGGGCCTAGGCTACGGCCGGCCATGTAAAAAAGGGGAAAAGGGGATGACCGCCCAAAAGGGATTTAGGGTTTTGTACATAAAGTTGAAAAGTGAATGAGAAGCTCATTTTTGTGTGTGGCCAAAAGTAGCTCTCCTCTTCTTCTTCTTCTTCTTATTCTTGCTTGCTTGAGCTTGCGCTTGAGAGAGGGAGTGTGAGAGTGTGAAGGAGTGAGTGTGTGAGGGTGAGGGACCGTGGGGTGGAGAAGCTCTCCATCTTCTCCTCTCTTCTTCTCTTCTCTTCTCTTGTCTTGTCTTGCTCGCCGCAATGGAGCTTGGAGCTTGGAGCGGGAGGATCGAGCTTCCTTGAATCTTGCACTTGGATCGTGGAGTTACTGGAGTGTGCGGGAGAGGAGGTAACTCGAACGGCACGGAGGTAAGCTCACTACACCTATAGATATGGATGGCGCGTCGATTATGTGAGAGGTAGCCATTAGTGCTCGGCTTGGAACGCTTGAAACAATAAGCAGTCCGTGGATCTTGGCGGTTGAGTGAAAGCTCCCACAGGGCAGGAGACAGTGATTCCAGGAAGTCAGTTTCTGGTTATTGTTTCTCTTTGGGTTCAGGAATTTTCTCTTGGATTAGTAAGAAGCAACCAACAATGGCATTGTCTTCTACCGAAGCAGAGTACAAGGCAGCTTGTTTTGCTGTATGGTTGAGAAGGATTCTATGGCATATGGGAGTGCAGGATGAAGAACCAACTGTGCTGAGATGTGTCAATCAGAATTGCATTGCCATTGCCAAAAATCCAGTGTTTCATGCATGCACCCAACATATAGAGATCCAGTATCACTATGTGCGTGATTTGATGGAGGATGGGATAGTGGAACTGGTCTACTGTCCAACAAAGGAGAATGGAGCAGATATCTTCACCAAAGCACTTACGAAGGATCTGCTTCAAGTTCATCTTTAGAGGCTTGGCATTGGGCCGAGGAGATAGTTCACCTACGGGTGGACATTGAGGGGGGGTGTTAGATATGATCAATGCCCCATCCTCATTAGGTGCTACCAATGATCCATGGTGCTCAAAGTTGTAAGGCCCTCATTATGAGGAGAAGCCAAATGTGAGCCCGGACATTGGTTGAGTCCTGACTTGTATATCAGATGAGGTCTAGGTGACCGGATGGCAAAAAGGTGACTGTTGTGGGTCTAATCTTTGGGTTAGACAGAGTGGTTAAGTTGGTAGCAACTCGAGGCGCATTGCATCGAGTTGTGGGGTAAGGGAGTTAAAAGGGGCCCCTATTGTGGGGTCTAGGGGTTACGGAAGTGGCCCCTGACTGGGGGGTCCTAGGGGGGCCAGTGGCCCCCCTGGCGGGGGTCTAGGGGCAGCGCCCCCGGCCCGATGGTAAAGGGAATATTCCCTGGAATATTCCCTGGCCAACTAGTGGAGGCTTACATGGTAGGTCGGTCACGGCAACCTCACGGCCTTCGCAGGCTATAAAAGCTAAACCCCTTCATAGCCATTGAATTCATCTTTCACCCTGTCAGAGTTGTTGTTCCACCTAGCCTTAAGCTCTTCACCTATCTTCTGTCTAGATCGCCATCTAAGCTTCACACAGTGGAAGCGCACGGGTGGATAGAGCCATCTTTGTATCACTTGTTTGAAGCTAAAGAATTTACTGATTCTCCTCTTTTCTGTTGTATACTCTCTATCTCTATCTCAGATTCTATTCACTTGCGCCGTGTAATATTTTACATCCTCTAATTTCTTATCTTGATTCTTCTCTCGATTGGCTACTAAAACACTCAAACTGGCCATTTCCACCTCTATAGGAAGCAAAGCCTCTTGGCCATAGACGAGGTGAAATGGAGTATAGCCAAGTGAGGTTCTGAATGAAGTCCTGTAGGCCCAAAGAGCTGCACTCAATTTTTTATCCTAGTGCTTGGGGTGCATGTGCACTTGCTTTGGTAATCTTACAAATCAACCCATTCAGTTTTTCGACCAAACCATTACACTGTGGGTAGTAGGGAGTAGAATGCCTATGCTTGATTTTTAGCCTTTCCATTAGCTCCCCTACTAGGTTGTCCCTAAAACCATGATCCCGGTCAGAGATAATTTCCAAAGGTGTACCAAACCTGCAACAAATATTTTCAAACACAAATTTTCCCACTTCTTGGGTTGTGATCCTACTAGTTGCTGAAGCCTCTGTCCACCTCGTCATGTAGTCCACACCCATTATGATGTATTCCTTGCCAGATTGAGTTCGTGGGAGTGGCCATATTGCATCAATTCCCCATTTCTCAAATGGGCCATATGTAGTTATGGGATTTTGTTCCTCATGCACTAGCTTCCTTGGTTTGGCCTTTTGGCAATCGTCACAAGTGTGGAACCAATGTTGAACATCTCGATGTAGACTAGGCCACACAAAACCGGCATGGATAACTAGTTATTTTTTGAGAAAAATGTCCGCCACAAACACCCTCATGGCAGCTCTTAATCACATCCATAATCTCCTTTGCTATTGGCACCCTTCTAAGCACTGCATCCTTTCCTTTGCAATACAACACATCATTTATCAAGCTGTATTTAGTGGCCTTAGTAGCTAGCCACCTTTTCTCACTCTTACTCATATGTGTAGGTGCCTCACCATGCTCAAGAAAATAAAGCACATCTTGTAGTTGAAACTTACCCTGAAACAAGGGAAGCTTTACTGCAATGATGCCCACCATTACCTCTTTCAATTTTTCAGCTGCTAGAGCATCTGCGTCGCCATTTGTGTGCCTTGGCACAAAATAGATTTGGGCTTTCTATAGCTTTCTCATGAGAGTTTTAGCTTCCCTCATTTTCACTGCTAAGTTATCATTTTTACAAGCCCAGATTCCTTTCATTTGCTTAACAATTAGCATAGTATCCCAAAAAAAATTAAGTCGAGTGACACCATGTGAAAGACACCACCTCAAACCTAAAAGCAAGGCTTGATATTCTGCCTCATTGTTAGAATGGACATCCTCCAAGCTGATACCTTCTCCATAAAGTTTGTCACCTTCGGGACTGAACACCACTATTCCTGCTGCCGCTCTGTCTTTAATACGCTTGTAGGTCCCATCGAAGTAGAGGGCATGGGCATTCTCCACCCGTGGCAACTCCTTAAGAGGAGATGTCTCCTCTTTTACCTTTCCCTTCTCTTTTTCCTTCTTTTGATGGCATCTATGGGTCAACAAATCAGCTAGGCAAGCTCGAGTAGAATCCTCCACCTTGAAGGTGTAGTCAAATTCTTAGAGTTGTATCACCCACTTAGAGATTCTAGCTTAAACATCCATGTGCTGTAAGGCATAGAAAAAGTTCTCTTCTGTCATGATTATTGTGAACAGCCTAGGGAGAATATAAGGACGAAACTTTCTTACAACAAACATTAGAGACAAAACCATCACTTCCACCATCTTGTACCCTCGTTCTGATGGTGTCATTACTCTGCTAGAAAAGTAAACCGGTCTCATTAGGCCAGTTTTAGCATCCTTTTCTATTAGTGCTGCTCCTAGAGCGTCTTCCCCAAAACTCAGGTTGACAAAAAACTCTTGATCCTAGCAAGGCTGTAAAATTATAGGAAGGGTGCTAAGAGCCTTCTTCACCTCGTGAAAGCACCTTTCACTTTCGTCACTCCACAGGAGCTCCTCATAGTGGGTTAACTGTTGCAGTGGAAATACTAATTGGGAGAGGAGATGAATGGACCGCCCCATATATCGCACTTTCTGATTGAAAGAGGTTAGTTGCTTCACAGAAGATGGTGATGGAACCGCCAATAGGGCCTTAACTTTGTTTGGATCTGCTTCAATGCCCCTCTCACTTACGACATGCCCTAACAAAGTTACACTACTTTCGCCAATGCGACACTTCTCATGGTTTAACTGCCCCCCCATTTGTGCGAGGCGGTTGAAAGCTTCATCCACCTTTCCTAGATGTAGAGCCTTAGAACTATAAATACAAAAATCATAAATAAAGACCTTGATGGATTTTTCAAAATATATTTGGAAGACATAATTCATGAATCACTGGAAGGTAGTTGGGGCATTTGTTAATCCAAACGGCATTACTTTGTAAGCAAAACACCCCAAGGAGTAATGAAGGCGGTCTTCTGTTGATCCTCCTGAGCTATTTGGATCTGGAAATAACACAAACAATGTATCTCTCATGCTTGGCCACCTCGTTGAGTATTTCATCCTGAAAGGGAAGAGAAAAGTGATCTCTCTTTATTGCAGTATTTAGCGGCTTGTAATCCACACAAATCCTCCATTTTCCATTCTTCTTGGGTATCACCACCACAGGTGAAACCCACTCTGAGTCCCCTATTGGATAGATGAAGCATGCCTTCAAAAGTCATTGAACCTCAGTGAGTAGAGCGTTTTGTTGAACTACTCCCAACCGTCGTAGTCGCTGCACCACTGGCCTTACTCCCTCTTATAGATTAATGTGATGTTGTACTGCTGTCACACCTATGATGTGTTCATAATCAGAAATAAAAAGTGCAGAGTGTTTTATTACCACTTCCATGTAGGTTGCCTTCTCCTCAACTGATAGATCCTTAGCCAACATTTTTTCTAACCCCTCCTTCTCGACCTTTGGAAGCTGCTGTGGAATTTCACTACTAGAAGGCCCTTTTAATGTAATCCCCATCACTTCTAGAGATCTTTCTTCCTCCTCATTAGAAGACTCTCCCTCTGTCATAGATGACCAACCCTCGCTGGAACTCCATTCATCAGCGCTGGTCTCTAACACAAGTTCCTCCTGTCGGCCCTCCTTCATGTTGTAGATAGTGCTCCTCTATTTTTTCTGCAGCCCCTTTTGTGGCCTTAGCTCTAAAGCCCCTGTCTCCCAATCTTGTTTGGCTTTCATTCCCATTAGCCATGGTTGCCCGAGAATGAGCGGATAGTCGTCCCCCTTCACTGGCATCACATACATGTCAAGCTCCAATTGCACTTCACACACCTTTATCTTGACTTTCTTTATAACTCCCAAAAAATTTACTACTACATTGTTAGCCATTTTGGCCCCAAATTTAGTAGTTTCATTTACCTCTAATCCCAAACGATGCATCAACTTTTCCATCATGACACAAATCTCTGCACCTCCATCCACATATGTCTTTGACACTCTCTGCCCATTGATTTCGGCTTCCACTAGAGGCACAATATCTTTCATCTTTCTAGCTTGGATTGCATTCACATGTCTATTCTTCATGGGTCTAATGCTTACCATCTTGGACCATTGTCGCCGCACTGTTGGAGATAGATGTAGTAATTGTGGCCATGAAATTTTTGGCCCTTGATCCCTTACATCAGCAAGTAAATCATAAGCTCTAGTACCTTTACCCAAGGAAAAATCATATGGCTCACTGTGTCGGCGTGAGCGAGCCCTCCTCTTTTTATTGTTGTGTGTCCTTGCAACCTTTGAAGACTCTGTCTTCTCTTCCATATTTTCAACCTCCTCTGGTGGTGTAGGCTCCATTCTCTCAATTCTACGGGCTTTCTTCACCGGCATTGCTTCAACCTCTACTACTTTGGCATTCCCTTGGAAATCACTTTCATCTAAGCTAATTATCCTAACATCATGATTCTCTGGAGGTTGGACAGGCAAGGGTGACACCTCTGCAAGTGGCCGAGGATGTTGGAGAACTTGAACCGGCGGTGGAGGCCCTAGATTTGGTGGAACAAACCTTTCCCTAGGTGGTGTCACTTATTGTCCCCTCCTTCTTGGTTGGAACCCATTTCCTAGAAAATGCCTAGGATGAGGGTAAAAGTACATACCATGGCCAGTCTCCCCACAATTATAGCAAACATACTCTCTTTCTTGTCTCCTTGGACCTTGATTGCCTTCATTTATGAGGGGAGGGGGCCGTACTCCTTGCACCAAATTTAACGAAAGGCTTTCAAGTTGATTAGTAATGCGTTGTGGAAGATCTTGCTGTGGTATCTCTGGTTCAGGTGGGGCCTCTACTATTTCTCTAGGCCTTGGCATGGTTGGTAAAACATGTATGGGCTCAACTCCCCCCTTCAATTGGGCTTGATACTTCAATTTTCTATCTTTCTCCCTCGCATAAGTGACCGATTCTTCATAGGATGTGGGAAACTTACCTTTGACCTTCTCCCTTAGTAGAGGATGGAGTCTGGCTAGAAAACAATCTTTCTTAAGGCAATCAGGTACTCTTTCTCCCTCGGCTAAGGAGGTTGTCCATTTATCCCACAATTTTATAAACATGCCTTCATATGCTTGGTACTCCCTTGGTAAGGTTTGCGAAGATTTAAGAGTTGTCTCCAAATATCTTCAGGTGGCTCTGTATCTTGGTACTTGTGCATGAATGCCATCTTGAGATCCTCCCAATTACCCCTTGTAGCCTCCAAGAGAGCTTGATACCACACTTGAGCATTACCCTTTAGAACTAAAGGGAAGGCCCGTACTTTGGTTGCTTCATCATCCCGGCCTGTGACTAGGAAGACCATTTCTAAGTCATCCAAAAAGTCCAGAGATTTCTCCCCTTTGTTCCCAAAAAAACTTGGAAAATCCATGATAGGAAGATGTTGATCTAGCTCAATACAAAATAAAGATGAACATGTCTAGGCCCAAGTTATATCTTATTAAGGGTAGAATAAATGGATTTACAGATGCATTAATCTCAACAAGACGATGAGGGCCCAATAAGCCCCTTATAATATTTTGAAACCTGAGCTTTGTGCTAACAATTATATGCATGGTTTGTCTAGCAAGTGGACGGATAGGTCCGTACAAATCCCTATGGTTCATGGGATAACTTAGAGTAGAATGAATATGTGCACATTAAAGGAGATGTTATAATCCAAAATAGGGAGTATTATGGGATCAGGGGACAACAAGATCTCTCTCAACCTCTTAGCTCCAAAATAGAAGGCCAACCTTTGCTGAAAATGTATCTTTCTACTAATGCACATATCCACTCGAATGTTTTGAACCGATTGAAAGTTGTAGAAAGTAGGAGTAGTCATTTATGCATTAACTACAAATTTTCACTACAAACTTTCATGAAGCGTGTTGTTGAAGCTATGGCCTCTTAGATCCCACCATTTGAGAGATGCGAAGGATTTGCTCACCACTGATTAGCGTACCTTTTGTGTGACCATCATCAACCTTGTAAAGTTCATAGGCTTCGATAGCTACCTTCTCAATTACTTTGAGTCTTCTTGCTAGTAGTAGTTGAAGGGCATCACCATATGTAGCCTCTCGCCAATACCGCACACCATTGATGTGTAACTCTCACTCCAAAAACTTGTTAATCCTTGAATTTGAAAGTGCCTTCACCACTTGAAAACAAAGCTCCTTAGGGAGTGCCTTTACACTAGACACCAAGCACTCAACATAATGCCTTGACCTAGAGACTTGATGAGAGCAAGATTTCTCATGAAGCAAAGAAGGGTGTGTGTAATTAACTTACTTTACTCGCATACGTGCCGTTTGTTGATAAAGGTCCTTCTTCTCTTGCGCCTCTTTTGGAGACCATAGTGGTACTCTTGAGAAGTGAATCCCTTGAATAGGGTTTGATGAAGATTCCTCCTTAGTGATTCCTTGACAAATACTTGTTGAAGAAGAGGACAACTCCTTAGATGTTTCTTTCTTCATAGAAGTTGTAGAGCGTCGCTTGAGAACTCCTCTGCGGGGGCACAAAAAATGAGGGTTGAAATGATGAACGGGTTGCCTCTTACCCATCCAACCTCCAATCCTCACTAAGAGAACTAAAGAGGGGCACCACCTAGCCAAAGGGAGGATGGGCTAGGACATCCCTTTTCTAAAAGAGAGTCAAAAGCACCAAGACACAAATTTACAAGAGAGAATATATGTACTAGACACCTATTAGAATATGAGAGAGAAATAAGATGAGAAGAGAGAGAGACAAGAGAAGAAGAGGTAGAGGAAGCTTGCCATTATACTACCTATTAAAAGAACTTACTCATAGCTTACATCAAAGAGATGAGGTTATTCTAGAGTGCTCCCATGTGCTTGTCATTGTCCTTCTCTCCCCCGCCTTCTCCCATTCTCCATGGGCTCTTTATATAGGCTCCATGAGGGATTAGATTAAGCTAATCTTCTTGATTAACATAATCCTAGATGATGTATGACATCTTTGAAAATATAGAGAATAGTGGATGGGACAAGTCCCCACCTTGGTCATCATGTAAGAAGCCAAGGGCGGTGATAGACAAAATAGAGAAAGGGAGCTACATTACAAGAGGTGGGTTCCCAAAGCACATTATTATAAAATATTTACAAGAAGGATAGAATGGAAAGTTGGTGTGGTGAAAGAGAGATGAAAATTGCATGTAGCTAGCAGTTTGCGCCTTCTTAACTTCAAATCCGTGAAGAATTTGAAAAAAGTTTATTCTGCAACTTTGTAGACCAGGTCAAAACCGATCGGGCTATGCGAGAATTTTCTTGAAATTTGCTTTTTATTGGGAGTTATTGAGATGATAAAAAACGGCTTCCAAAAGCTGCTTTGACTCTAGTTTCCCATATATATATAAATAGATATAAGCATGTGACAGAAGGGGTCCATGCTTGTAAGCTTTTGTGTAAGATCCAAATGACACCATGATGTGGATATTGACTTGTGTGCTAGGATGAGGTGTCCTCTAATGATGGTGATAGATTCCAAATCTTAGTGATGTAGGTGGAGCCCATGTATAGTTGGAGTCTAGTCCTTTGAAAAATCTATACACTCACTCAACTCTTAGGTGTAATCCATTTCCATCTTCACTAAGATAACCATCCCTTTTACCCTTTACATTGACATACCTCCTAAGAACTTGTTCCCCCCATTTGCTAGAGTTATCATAATCGAGAAGCAATGTAGCGTACCTAGTGCTTGAAGAGTAAACCCAAAGTGATATGGTAAGGCTCTTGATAGGGGTTTTGGCCAAATTTTGTGGTAGAAATCCGGTTTGTAAAAAACCTGGATCACCACGTTTACCATGCTTGCTAAAATTTATGATCGGTTGGACTTAGGTCTATTGGACGAGCCTATAGAAAAATGGAAGTGCGAACGCTACCTTGCTCATGGGAGGAATCTGAATTCATATTTTTCAAAGCTTGTTAAGGAACTCATTGCCATCTATCTTTCCATTGAACAAGCATACAAACAATGCCTTATCACATCTTATGACAAGAGCAAAGTCCTTGCCAAAGACCAAGAAATTGAGAAGTTGAAGCAACTCATTGACAATGACTCCTCTTTCTTACGCAAATGTGTATGCACTTCGGATTCAATGGGAATTAGAAGGATGCCAAGTCATGACAAACACTGAATAGATACATGTAATTAAAACCTCGGAGTATGGACCCAACATATGTAGCTCCAACTTTCTATAGGGTGTTGACTACCATTTGTAATCAACCCCTTGAGGACCACATTAGAGGCATTCCTATTTAGATCGAATCCTCACAGAAGAGGAGCTCCATATTGCTACCAGAGTCAACTCTGATGATTTCTTGCTCAATGTCCTCACTTACATCACACATGTAGACATCCGACCCTACGACATGGACCACTATGCCCAAATGGAATACAACCCCAATTTTTAATCTTGGCTCATGCAAAAGTAAACACAGTAACCATGCATGGAACGCCCTTAACCCCTTAACCTATAATCCTATGAAGGATTCTTCTTATTTTCGCAGGAGAAGGAGGTAAGGTGGAAATAAGAATAAAACTCAAAAGTAAAGGAAAACAAATCAAAACCAAATCATGGTTGAAAAAGGGTCATAAAATTTGGTGGTATGGATTGCTTGAGGGAGAAGTTTAATTCTATAATTAAGCATTTTGATTCTGCAAGCATGTGATATTTTTCCTTTGAAAATAATTGTTTTGAAAAGCACTAATGGTGAACATGGCTTCATGACAAGCACCCAACATGGAAGCCAGCAAGTTGCCATTTTCAGAAGAAGAGCACGAAAAATATGACCTTTCCATGGAGACAAGGGCCTTTAACCAGTTCAAGGTTAGGCATGTCTTGAATTTGGAGGATGCTGCCATGGAGGAACAAGCAATGAAGCAGATTGTCAAACAATGCCATCTACAAAAGTACATGGAGACAGTTGGCCAAGCCATCGACAACGAGAATCTTGTAGAATTCCTCTGGACCTTTGGTAGGAACTGCGACATCATGACATTATGGGAAAGAGAAGAAACACTCCAAGTCCACATTGAGTTAACCCTAGAGTTGGTGGAGAAATCATTGGGCGCCTAGCCAATAAGGTAGAAATGCGGTTGAAGAGAGATGTGTATGCCATGTTAGGAGGAATGGACAAGGTGATGGTCCACACAAATGATGGCATTAGCTTGGTAGACATCCCCGACCCCGAAATTCACTTCCAGGCCAAAATGATGCACTCACTGTTCTCCAACCATAGGCACAACTCAATAATGAGTTGAATCAACATGCCTATGCTGGAGAACATTGTAGCAAGATCCCTTGATGAAGTGAACCTAAATGGCTTTGTGCAGAAGACCATTGAGTCTTCAAAAAAAGCATTGGCACAATAAGAGGAAGATCCGCAAGAGGAGAGTCCCCTGTTACCAAGGCAAAAAGAAAAGTGTCATCCTCAAAGGCCTCTACCATCAGATTCAATGGGGTTTTGACAACTCTAATAAGGGAAGCATTGGGGAAAGGACATGGTGAAGGAGAAGGAGTCAGAGAAACACAAAAAATGTCACCTCCTCACCATGAACAACAACCACACTCCATCGAAAGGACGGTGAGTGATGATGAGGAAGGAGAACAAGAAATGCAAAGTAACCAATGGAAACCCAAAAAGCCAAAGAAGAAGGATTCGCAAGAGAAGGTCGGGGAGGCAAGTAGGAAAAAAGAAAAAGCTGACTTGCAAAAATTTAAAAGAGAGCCTAAGAAGGAAGAGGAAGAGAGGAAGAAGAAAGAAAAGGAGGAGGAGGAAAGGTTGAAAGAAGAATCAAGAAAATCTGAGGAGGAGAGAAAAAGGAAGGTGGCTAAAGAAGAGGAATAGTTGAAAAGGAAGGAAGATAAAGACATGGCTCTCTCAACACATCTATCTATAGAGCAATAATGCAAACAAGATGAACTAGGTTCCATGAGCCCTGTCTAGAGATGAAGGTCCAGGCTCAAGCACACAAGCACCAGAGTTCATGTCACCCATAGTGAAAGAAGGCAAGGGCAAGGTCCCAATTGATCCTAGCCCTTCTCTCCTAGTGCCCGCCACCCCCATAATCATATCCACACCAAGATCCATGGCCAAAGTGGATGCTAGCAACCTCATGGCTTGGATACAGTACTTTTTTAATAAGGAAATGGCCTAAGGAATGGGAGAGGGTACCCCCATAACAGGAACTAAAAGATCGATAGAGTAGGTAGATACCGAGTTTAGGTAGCATCTCAAGAAGCAAAAGGAGAAAACCTCCACAACCTCCATTCCCATGACAAAGCTACCACATGAGCAGACTCTGACGAATACATCAACGAGCTTCTCTTGCAACTAGAGAAGGCAAAGGAAGATAAGAAGATGGCAATGGCTGAACTAGAGGTAGAAAAGGAGGCCATGGCTACATTCCAATCAGAGAAAACTCGTGTAGCCATGTGCCAAAGGGAGATAAGTGAGCTGAAGGAGCAGTTGCAAGCCAAGGACACAGAAACCGATTGGCATGCAAGGCTGATGAAGAAACTCAAGTCTTAGTGAGCTTGTGATGCCATAATGGTGAGCTTGTGGGCCTCTATGAAGACTTGCAAGGGGAGATGAAGAGACTCAAGTCCTAGTGAGCCTGTGATGCCATAATGGTGAGCTTGTGGGCCTCTATGAAGACTTGCAAGGGGAGATGAAAAAGGTTCATAAAGCCATAGAAGAGTTAGAGGCGATAAGAGAGGAAAGGGCATGTAGGTACTGAGAAGAGATAGAGAAATTGAAAAAAGAGGCAACCTCAGAGCAGGAAGAGCAACAGAGGCTTAAAAGAGAGATTGAAGATCAAGAGAAAAGGTTGATGATACTGGCTCAAAGGCAAGGAGAAAGCCTTGAGGAAATGAAGAAGAGAGCAGAGGACTAGGTGAACCATAATGAGAGAAGAGTCAAAGATTTGGTGCGCCATCTAGCTCAGGTGGAAAAGGACAAAGTGCTAGCCGAGAGTAGGGCAAAGGCCATCCAAGTGAGTTGCCCACAAATGCGCCTTCCTAAACACACTGCTGGATGTCACTCAAATGGAGGAAGGGGAGGCCATTGACTCCATAAAGAAGAATCTAGGGATTGCATGCAGGGCCCGGAGAGCATGCCTGTAGATGCCAACGCAACCCGTGAGTGTCAGCCTTGGCTTTGAGGAGCAACAAAACTATCTACTACAACAAGCAGGGCTTGACCCCACAAGAAGTCAATGCACTAGGGTTTGCTGAGAGGGCACAATAGGAAGACCAACAAGGACAAGAGGCTAGCACAAGCTTTGACATGGGACATCACGAAGAAGAACTTGTCCCACATCCTCCTTCCCCACACCCAGAAGAATAGCAACACAATAGGTAGACACCTTTGTTGAAGAAAAGCGGACCTTAAGAGGAAGAGACAATAGATGGTGGAGCAAGCAAAGCGAAGATTGAATGCCAAGCTAGTAGTGGTGCCAACCGCACCTATCCCACCAAGCCGGGATCAATACCTAGCAAGATTTAATGCCAAACTTGTGATTTGGGAGCAATAGGAGACCGCTAGGGGGCCCTTTAACTTTAATTTTTGATTCCCAGCCAACTTGTGCACGGTGCTGCTAGTCAAGGTGGTGGAGGTGATTAATGTTGGAAGCAGGCTAGGAGACAAATGGACACCTAAGAGAGAGATCATAATCCCACCCTATGGGGGACCAAGGATGCAAATTTTTTGCAAGATAAATTTTTTGAAGTGCCAAGGGCTGTGACGGGCTATGAGTGCCAACCCACATGGAGGAGGCGCATTTTTGATGTAAACGTAGACCCTTGGATGGCTTTTTGTAATACCCTACCCTTCGAGAGGAATAATCCAACCTTCATGCCATACCCGAGAAGGGTAGGAGTGGATTTTAACCCAAGCATCCACGGTCGATATGACTTTCCATGGATCTACAACGCCAATGCTACTAAACCCGAAGAGGCCCTCATTTTCACATCAGAGGACCTGCATGATTCAATAGTCTGCTGTCATGAGATTTTTTGCCCACGGTCTAAACATAAACCTTAATCCTTTACAAATAATACTTAGTTGCTTGAAGTCTAGACATACTACATAGAAACTTACATAGTGCAATAAGACATTATCATGAGCCTTGACAAGAAGATTGATTTTGATACTTACTCTTAATCATTCTTGTATTACTTACATGAAGTTTCTACGAGTTTTGATAAACATGCTACATATGACATGATACATGTAATCATGGACAAACGTATGGCTCGGATGAGACCCTGATTACATATGTCAGTGATGAAGACAGTCTAACAACATGTCTCACAAGTTCATTGGAATGAGGAATCACTTAAGTCCATAAAGTATTCTATGTTAATGATCATATGACATTGTATATGTTTTATATGACTTATATGAAACAAACCTTAGCAAGAAGGAGTGAAGTCATGAGCAGGAAAGCCAACGCAATTTTCAGTGCTAATTAAGGGTGCAGGATGAGAGAAGAGATATGCAAATTTGAATCACTCCGGTGCTACTCATGGTGAAGCTTTGCAATGCAACTCAATCTTGGGGGGGGGGGGGGGGGGGGGGTAAAGGAGTGACGGAGCCTTCATCTCATGCCAAGTAAGTAGCCCTTTTAGCGGAGAACAAACAATTTTGTGGCTATCCAAATTGTGTATTTAAAGGGAAATAGCCCATAAAAAGAGAAGCTCGAAGATAAGTCTTGAAGGAGATCTAGGACTGAACAGTGTATGCTGAGATTGAACTTCCATGACAAGAGAGGTATTAAATCTAATTTCTTGAATCTTTTAAGAGCTGATTAAGGATTGATATTGGTCTTCCAATCTTGAAAATTTTTCGATTGAAATTCTTTTACTTGATCCATTGATTATCTTGATCCAAAGGGCTCACCCTTGCTCTTGGAAAGCTTACTGCAAGCTCCTAATGGAGGGTTGAGCCAAGAAGGCTTCTTGATTTGTCTTATCAAACCATGTGGGCTGAACTGAAAGACCCAAAATGTTTTTTAATGGGCTGAATTTCTGTTAAACATAGCATCTCTTGCATGATTCACAAGGTACTTATATTTATGAAGTAAATGAGAAGGACACTGACTTATGCACTTATCTCTTAATGTGTTCTCTCCTCTCTACCAAGAGGAGTTGGAAAGCATAAAGGCTCTGATTTGGACGGCACTTCTTGTACGGATCAAGAGGTACATGTATTTGTGTGGATGAAAAGAAGGGCAAGTTCTTATGTACCTACTGCTTGATGAAATCTCTCCTCCCTACCAAAAAGAGAGCTTGATAGACAATAAAACTCTGATTTTAAACTGTCATATTCAGCCCACTTCAATCTTTGGTTGGATTCTTGTCTCATCAATATTCCAAGTTTTACTCTTATGCTTTATGATGAGATTATGCTCTGCTACTCTTGTAAATGCTGCATCTAAACACTCTTTCCTTTAAAGGGTATTGAAGACACTCTTTGGAAGATTATGTGTATCATCTTGGTTTATTCATGGCTGCCCAAAACAAGAAATTAATGGCCTGAAGCTTTACTTATGAACCACTTCCTTAATCTTGGTAGAACATAGACTATTCTTGGTTTGGGATACTCATGGGCTGAAATCTGTAAACACTACAAACGTTACAAGTACAATGGTATCTTGCTTCCTTATCATGCAAGAGAGGGTTTAAAGAAGTCTTTCAGAAACATTCTATGGTAGTGGCAAAACATCCCAGCAACAAACTAAGCCCATACAAGAGTCAATGTTTGTACTGTATGCAAGTAGCAGTACCAAATACAGCCAGCCCACTGCTAAAACTAGTAGTATTTTCTCTGTTAAAACAAGAGTATTCAGATCTCAAAATAGCCCCAAAACATCTCATTTAGTTGCCACTCTATGCAGGAGTTGATACATGTTCAATCAGTCAAAATATATTCCACGTATGTCAAGTGAAGATGATAGGTATCCTTCTTGCAGACAATAACTAGTCAATAACCTAGTATAACAAGCAACAAATCAGTCCAAACTTTGAACTTTTAGCACTCACATTATCTCAAAAAACATCTACTACTCAAGTGGTATGATCCACACATTTTTCAGTAGCAAATAAGCATCATAGATACTTCACCTTGTAGGTATATTGTTTCCAAATCCAGGACAACAACCAGTTCACTATTTCCAGTCTACAAATAAGCTCCAAAACTGAGCATTTAACACCCCAATATCATGCTCAAATGCATGTTAATAAGAGCATATACATTGTTAGGATGAAAGCCACCAATGCCCCAAAATCACTTGTTGTTTATACAGCTAGTCTACACATGTCTATGCTGAATATCTCAAAATCTGTGAGGAATTTGAAAAAACTTTCTTTTGCAAAGTTGTAGGCCACGTCGAAACGATCAAGGTGTGAAGGCCGTTTCTCCAAAAACCATTTCTATAGCAAGATAGAGCTTCTGCAAAAAAACAGGATGCAAGCACAGTCTCCTTTGATGATGTTTTCTTCAAATTTGATGACTTGATGTCAAATGGCCACTGCCAAGCCTTCAGGCTTCAAGCATTCATGCTCTGATACTATGTTGGAAGAGAGGGAGAGAGACAGAGCTGAGCAAAAGATGAGCCTCAGCTTGTTGTTGTTATTCTTCCATTATTCTTTCATCATACTAACTAAAAGAGACTTACACACATAGGTGTGACTAACCAAGACTAATTGTGGTTAAGTCACTGACTACACCGACTTATTGAATGCCACACACGTGTAGAGTTGTATCTAGCTAATGTTGCGGTCACACATATAAAGATAGACCGACTGAAGAGTAACGGGAGCTTGATATTCTAACATAGGGGTTCTCAAGTTAGGCACTCCAGTGGCCTCGATTGTTGGCTGACTCCATGTCTCAGCTCCGTGTCTAACCCCCTAGCACCTCTTTTGATTCCCCACATCATGCTTAGGGCACATCAAGGGCAAGACATACCTAGGGAGGACACACTCGCCTATGGTTAGAACTATTCCCCTAAGCTACATCCACAACACCTAAGCTATGGTTAGACCTATTCCCCTAAGCTATGGTCTATGGTTAGACCTATTCCCCTAAGCTACATCCACAACACCTTCCTTATGCACAAGCTGGATCCTCAAGTGTGGGACAATACCAAGGCATACCCAACTCATAGTTCCACTAGAACGAGCACAATGCATCACATGGTAAGGTAGACACTCCCCATAGGTAGCACACTCCTTCTCTTTATAGGTAAAGACGTGTCACCATTATGGGAGAGAAGGAAGGAGTCTCACTTGTTGTAGCTTTCTTGCTTGCACAATGGGGGAATACACACAGAGGTGGAGGCTGAAAACAGTTTTCCTCTTCTTAGTTGTGTAAGCCAAAAGAACTCTCATACAAAGAAATAGAAGAACCCTATATATGGGTCTCAAACCAAACTCAAATAACTAAGGTGGCATACTAACTAAGCCACGAACTAGAATAGATAAGGATAGCTATCATCTAGCTATTATTCATGGGCGGTGTACCAACCGCATCTGCAACTAACACGTCGGTGACATAAATGCACAACGGTCACCCTGGCATATCATGAGTGGAGCTTGATATCTCAACACTCCCCCTCGAGCTCAATCCCAATTCCTACACACCAAGCAGGTCTCTGAACTTGCGCAGCTTCTCTGCGCCCAATGCCTTCGTAAATATGTCAGCTACCTGATCCTCTGTGCTGACATAAACTAGATCAATAATACCTAGTAAAACCCTCTCCCGTACATAGTGATAATGCACCTCAATGTGCTTTGTTCTAGCATGATAGACTAGGTTATTTGCCAAGTGTATACTACTCATGTTGTCACAATAAATGACAACTGGCCCATCTGTAGGCTGATGCATATCATAAAGTAGCTTATGCAACCAAGCTACCTCACATGCAGCCATTGCTGCACCCTTGTACTCAGCCTCTGTGCTGGATAAGGCAACTGTAGGCTGTTTCTTGCTGCTCCAAGTGACTGCAGCACTCCCAAAGGAGAACACATATCCACTGGTAGATCGTCTATCAGAAATGCTACCATCCTAATCAGCATCAGTGTATCCATGCAACTGTATCTGAACCCCAGTCTCATAAAATAGTCCATACTGCAATGTGGAATTCACATACCTGAGTATGCGTCTAGCCGCATCCAAATGTGGTTTCCTTGGAGCCTGCATAAACTGACTTACCAGTCCAACATCATAGCTCAAATCTGGCCTGGTAATAGTCATATAAATCAAGCTTCCTACTATGCGTCTGTACATAGTAGGATCTTCTAGAAGCTCACCTGCATCTGCGCTCAACTTCACATTCTGCTCCAAAGAAACTGAAATAGGCTTACAGCCTGTCATCCCATATTTGGACAGCATGTCCAATCCATACTGCCTCTGCAAGAGCTGTATCCCACTTGGTGATCTAATCACCTCAATGCCCAAGAAATAACGCAACTCTCCCAAATCCTTCATCTCAAACTTCTGCTTCAATAGCATTTTCACATGAAGGATATCTTCATCACTGTCACCTGTCATAATCAAATCATCAACATAAATGACAAGTAGCATAATACCTTTCTCTGTTTTTCTCACATAAAGTGAGAAATCTGCCTTGGAAATCTGAAAGCCAATAGTGACAAGATACTGTCCTATCTTGTCAGACCATGCTCTAGGTGCTTGCTTCAAGCCATACAAGGCTTTCTTCAACCTGCAAACAAACTCAGGATGAACATCATGCACATAACATGGTGGCTGATCCATATAGACCTCTTCTTGCAAATCACCATGCAAGAAGGCATTCTTTACATCCATCTGATGTAAAGACCATCCCTTTGATGTAGCCATAGCAATGACTGCTCTTACGATTGCCATCCTTGCAACCGGACTGAATGTTTCTTCATAATCAATGCCATATGTTTGTGCATACCCCTTGACTATTAATCTTTCCTTGTATCTATTCACGGAACCATCTGCATTGTGTTTCACCTTATAAACCCACTTACAGCCTATTGCATTCTTACCTTTAGGCAAAGGTACCAATTCCCATGTAGCATTTGCTTTCAAGACATCCATTTCTTCATCCATGGCTTTCTCCCATTTTTCTTTTCCCATGGCTTGCTCAAAAGAAGTGGGTTCTGGTTCCTGTATCACTTTGACCATATATGCATAGAATCCCTGGTCTTCCTTACTCCAGGTGTAATAATAGAAGGAATAACCAACTCATCATCAATGCTCTGTTCTGAGCCACTAGATTCACCATCCACATAAGAGTGACCTGCATTCACATCAAACATGGGCTGATCAACCTTCTCTTTTTCTTTTCGTGATACCTGCATACCACTATCTGGATTGCTTTGAGAAGATTCTCCTGATCTCAATCTGCCTGTCCATGGCGAAGAATGTGAACCACTGCTAGAGGACGCTCCAGGTCCACTAATATTTTGTGACTGCTGCTGTGAATTCTGTGCAGCATTACCATTTTGTGCATCTACATCATCAATCACATTTACTGGTTTATACCAGCTACTCATCTCATAAAAAACAACATCTCTGCTCACTGTAAACTTACGAGTAGAAGGATTATAGCATCTATACCCTTTTTGCTGCAGAGAGTAACCAATAAAGATGCACTTCTCAGCTTTTGGATCCAACTTGGATCTCAACTCATGTGGCACATGTACATATGCAATGCAACAAAAAATTTTCAAATGAGAAATATCTGGTTTCCTACCAGTATACCTCTCCTCTGGAGTCATCCCATGTATTGCTGCAGTGGGAGTCATGTTCATTATATAGACTGCTGTAGCAACTGCTTCAGCCCAGTAAAAATCTGGCAAGTCTTTTTCGTTGAGCATGGCACGAGATACCTCTCCAATATGCCTGTTTTTCCTTTCTGCAATTCCATTTTGTTGTGGGGTATGACTAGGAAATGGTTTCCTTGCCTGTTTTCCAAACTGACAGGCTTCACATACCTTATGCATTTCTGCAACCTTGAATCTAGGCAATCCTGCAACAATATTTTGGGCCTGCATTGATTTAAGTCGCTGTACATTAACATGACCAATGCGTTTATGCCAGATATCAATATCTGCAAAACTACACTGGTCCCATGTGCAAACATTGCTGCACTCAATTCAGACATGTCTGCATCCAACGTAAACATTCTGCCCTTCTTCTTTCCTTTTGCTATCAAGCGACCTTTATTTTTCATATCCTCAACAAAGCATCCATGAGGATTAAATCTGACCTGCAAGCCCTGCTCAACCATTTGACCAACAGAAACCAGATTCTTGGTGATATTCGGGACATGAAATACATCGGACGGGTATTTCTTTTTCCCATCCTGCATAGACAAGGGAATTTTTCCAATCTGCACAATAGGATGTGCAGTATCATCACCAGTCTCCACAAATCCTGGTTTTTCCATTTTCCTTGCATCCTCCATCCATTCTGCATGACCTGTCATGTGGTTTGATGCACTTGAGTCAACATACCATACATCGTTGCTTTCTTCTACACTTGTCACAGAATTGTTCATGTGATGCACCATAAACAAATGCTCATTTCTGTCATCACCCTGTCTACTAGAAGATGCATAATTTTCTTGTTGCAGTTTTTCATTCATGATGTCATTCTGCTTTTTATAGCAGTCTTTAGCCATATGACCCATTTTACCACAGTAGTAGCATTCAACATTGCTGTTTGCATTTTGCCCTCTTTGCCATCCACCACGACCTCTTTGGCTCCCCCTGCCTCTAGAGTTACCATGTCCTACTCCATAGGACTGGTTTTCTTGAGTTTGCTGTATATTCTGATTTCTACCACGGCCTCCAAATCGACCTCCTCTACCTCTGCCTCTACCTCTTCCAACATTTGAGTAGAAGACAGTTTCTTTTGAAGTTCCTCCTGAAGAAGATGCACCACCATTTCTCTGCTCCTCAGAAATTAGAAGAGCAATCAACTCCTCAAAATCAGGAAATCTTTCACGGACGGAAATGGATGTTCGGAACTATGCATAATCCTTTTCTAGACCATTCAAGGTCACAGAAACTAAATCATCATCTTCCACTGGCGATCCAATGGAAGCAAGTTAATCTACAATCTTCTTCACCTTCATGTGGTAGTCATTGATGCTCATACTTTCTCTTTGCACATTATGCAACTCTTGCTTGAGCTGCATTTTCCTGGCTTGCGTATTTGTGCTATACATTTTTGACAAAGTATCCCATGCCTCCTTTGGCGTACTTGCATCCTGAATATGCACAATCATAGAGTCTGAAATACTGATAGACAGCCAGTACATAACTTTTCTGGCTCTCTCATGCCATGCTTTGAATGCTTGCATTTGCTGTTGATTGGGAACATCAGGAAGAACTGGCTCTTCTTCATTTCCTGCAACAAATTCCCAATATCCTTTTCCCATAAGGAAATTCGTCATTCTAAACTTCCATGCTTGGAAGTTGTTCTTGTCAAGCTTTTCAGTGACAATCTGTGAAAGAGAATCAGACGCCATTACAGAACACTGTAAAAAATTCTGTCACTGCAAAAAACACAGCTTCACCCTCACAAGGGCAAATCTGCAAAACTGGCGAAAGTGGTATTTGACCACACAGTCACTTCCTAGTGACGATTTTGCATAAACAGGAACCAAGGATGATTTTGTAACTCACAATGTCTCTGCACACAAGCATACGATGCAATTTTTGTGGTAACTTTTCACCGACCTATAGAACAGTGGTCGCACAGCATAAAACAGGGCCTTTTCCTGAGTGCGTGCAGAAAACTTCCGCCTCCAAAATAGGCCCCGAAATGGCCTCAAATCAAAAAAACAGGGTTACCAAGGGCTAAAGGCCTTTTCCCACAGCATATACTGCCCTCTTGCTTCACCGCGAAGGGCGTCTCAACCTGAGACAATGCACTCTTGCAATTTCCGGCTGTGCTACCTGCTGAGATCTGCTCCCAAAACAGAAAATGAAAGCAACACTGCTCCTCTTACCAGAACACCGCGAGCTTGGCTTGCTTTCTTGAGCTCCTTACCACGAACAAGGCTCTGATACCATGTCACGATTATGGGAGAGAAGAAAGGAGTCTCACTTGTTGTAGCTTTCTTGCTTGCACAATGGGGGAATACACACAGAGGTGGAGGCTGAAAACAGTTTTCCTCTTCTTAGTTGTGTAAGCCAAAAGAACTCTCATACAAAGAAATAGAAGAACCCTATATATGGGTCTCAAACCAAACTCAAATAACTAAGGTGGCATACTAACTAAGCCACGAACTAGAGTAGATAAGGATAGTTATCATCTAGCTATTATTCATGGGCGGTGTACCAACCGCATCTGCAACTGACACGTCGGTGACATAAATGCACAACGGTCACCCTGGCATATCACGAGTGGAGCTCGATATCTCAGCAAGACGAATGTTACAAACCACTGACATCGGAGGTCTCATCATCCACTCTACATACCCTCGGTCTCTAACAATGCAACCATTTGCCAAAAATTCTCACTCGGTGCTAATCCACACAAGGCCCCACCATCAACTCAAGTACCACCCTCCAATGAACCAAGCCCTCATAAAGAAAGACCCATAAGTGCCATGGGACTGGCACTCATCTAGGAGGGGGGTAATGTTAACCATAGCTCGAGACGGAGAAAAAAGAAGTCAATAATGTAGATGCAACGGAAGAAGCTGGATTAAGAACAACCAAAAGCACAAGGGCGGCCTAAAAAATCAAGTCAAAGGCAAATGCACATTTTTAAATGCAAAGTGACACCCCTAAAACTTTTGTAAAAGAGCGTCAAGCTCCCTCCTGTGCAAATTGTAAAAGGTAGGCGGGCATAGGTAAAGAGATAGAGCAAATAGAAGGGAATGGGAAAAGAGGACCTTGCCACAATGGCAAGTCATGTAAGGGCATGTATAAAAGCCAAATAGTAAATAGAGAAGCTCATTCTTTGGTGTGTGACAAAGTGGACTTATCTTCTTCTCTTCTTTCCTTCTCCTTCTTGCTTGCTTGTGTGTGCTTGAGAGAGGGAGTGTGAGAGAGTGTGTGTGAGGGTGAGGGATCTTGGAGGTGAAGCTCTCCATCATCTCCTCTCTTCTTCTCTTCTATTCTCTTCTCTTGTCTCACGTGCGGCTATGGAGGATGGAGCTTGGAGGTGGAGGCTTGAGAATGCTTGATCTCACATCTCGAATCATGGAGCTATCGGTGTGCTTGAGGGAGGAGGCAACTCATTCAAGCATCAAGGTAAGCTCACTACACCCCAATAGGATCAAAGGTGCGTCGGCTAGGTGAGAGATAGCCATAGGTGTTCGCTTGAAATGCTTGAACAATAAGCAGTCTGTGGGTCTTGTTAGTTGAGTGTGAGCTTGCTTCTACACATAAAGGCAGCTTCCTTTTATTATCTCACTAAATAAGGTTTAGTCAACTCAATCTTTAGCACATGACAAATAATTTAGAAATCACTTTATTTCATAATGAAATGACTAAAACCATCACTCCATTGAGTGGTACAAAAACCAAAACCAATACTTTATTTCATAATAAAATAACCAAAACTATTACTCCATAGAGTGGTACAAAAATTGAAACTCTATAGAGAAGACACTATCCTAACCTAGAATAGAACCTTGAAATCATGCACAATTGGGTTGTATGTGATTGTACTTCTTCTCCGGACAATAGAAAATTTATTGGCTCAAAGACCTACTAAGCTTTCCTAAGCCTCCACAACCGTCCTACATAATAAGGGTACTTATCACTCAGTCCTTTGACTTCTCAAGTGCTTGATTGATCAAAAAGCAAAAATATCTACCTCCCTTGGGAGCGTAGGACCCCTCCCCTTAAGTGATTTTTTATACATTCCATAGAATGCTAAGGAGTGTTGGGTTGAGGATCCCAACATCTTGAATGGTTGTTACAAGAATAGAACTATACAATATATATTCCAACATTTCTAAAAAAGAAAGACAATCATAACTATAAAAATATTATTTGTAGAATACTTTAACATATGTGATGCATGGAAACTATACTTTTTCAACCTTTTGTTCTTTTGTAAAAGGATATTAAACATTCTAATGTGTTTTTAGCATTTCCTAACTTCTTTTTAAGTAAATTACAAACACATATAATTTTATGAAGCAAAAAGACTCATCCCATTTGCTTTTTCAACCATACCAAGGTAGTTCTTTTAATTATCATGACGTATTATGAATATTCACAAAGAATAATTAAGGGAACTATGAAACTTTAAGATAATTCCAAAAATTTAGAAATAACTCCTAAATTTGACACCAAACTTGATTATCATTACTCGACTATCCATCATTGTTGTGGAGAATAATCGCAATCTCAAGTTGTTGTGCAACAATCGTTTATTCCAATTGCATGAATTTGGAGATACCTTCGGGGTATGGTTTAGCTTTATGTTGAACATTAGCATCAGCAATCCCTTTATTATTGGTGGAATGCGTCCTTTGCAAAAGCATGCCCTTCTTTTTAGCTTGCTTTTAGGCTTCTCTAATTTTAAAAGAAAGAAAATTTTAATATTAATTTACCCTTATTTTTCACTCTCCTTATTTTATACTTGTTCCAAAAGTGTTTTTATATTGTTTTTGCATGTCACCCCTAATGCATTCTTGGTGTCAAATTTACATGTTACAAAATAGTGGAATTATTAATTGTTTGAGATGAATTTGCTATCAAAATTTTCCATCTTCAACATAAAATGTTTCAATTGGAAATGTGCCACTTTTAAAACATTACACGTTAAATTATTCTAAGTACACCTATGTTTAATAATGTGCAAATGTGCAAAAGTGGAAAGTATTCACATTCTATTAATGAAATCCTTTTGCCAGCATTTTTTGTGTATTAATAAACTTGTTTCAAGAAATGCACATAATTGCATATTGTTTTATTAAGCAAAATGTGTACGCATATTGTTTATTAAAGTGGATTGACTAATGGAGACATTACACATCTCCTTGCTATAGTAGGAGAATGAGGTCATTAAATATGGAGTTATTCTCTTGTACTAAGATATTGCATAGCCCATGCAAGCAAGCTACCATAGGGCCGTCACCATCTACCTTAGTATGAATGCTCCACAATTGATTTGTAATGCTATGGATCTTTAGGACATAGTCCTAAATCCTAGATAAATTTTGGAGCTTTCAAACCTTAAATGCTCATCTCAAAGAGTCTTGCAATGGCATCCTATACATCTTAGTTGTGGTCATACCTTGGAGATGACCCAATATATTGTCCTCAATGCTAATCATCAGCATATAATGAATATCTTGTTAATAAGCCTTTTCACCCATGCATTGATAGCTATATCCTCTTTTTCTATTTTGACCTCATTGCCATCATCCATGACATCTCAAAGGTATTTAAAAAGAAGGTTATTTTCTTACAGTTACTTGTAATGCAAAATCACCATTGTGGATAGTTGCTTGTGCCAACTTATATCTTGTAATTGCACTTAAATTTTTGTGATACAAAGACATGATTTCAAATAAGTAAATCCCAAGCAAAAGCAAGAAAGTCTTCCTAGAAAAATAAGAAACATCTCAATTGCATAATTGCATGTCAATTGTGCATAAATAACATTAATATATCCAATAAATCACCCATAAATATCCAATGGCCTTATACATCTAAAAGCATCCAAATGCCAATAGATATAAATAATAAGCAATAAAAACAGTCTAGTATGACAAAAAATGCAAGAACATGATGAGCAATCATTACTACATTGTACTCTAGCCAATATAAATATTGCTTAAACATGAAATTTCTTGTAAAAGGGCATGTATAGAATCCACAAAATGATGAAGAAAGGACCTTAAATCTGCATTACAATACCAACTACAATGGGCACCTCATAGCATCAAGTGCTTCCCCTCAATCATCAAGAAGCATTAATGGCATCACTTACACCTTCCTTTACATGTATTCTATATCCTACAAATGTTGTAGCTTCTTTATAGAACCTTTAAGATGTCAAACTAAAAGAGTTAGCATCTTAGCTCCTTCTAGCTCATTTATTGTTGGAGGAGCTTCTAAACTAAGCTTTCAATCCCTTGAAATGGATAATCAATGCATCCACAAGCAATAGTTCTAGTATGAGGAAAGGTTGTTACCCTAAAACAAATTTGCTCTATTCTACATCAAACAAAACATGTAATAATTGCAAAATGAAATTTGCAACTACTTGAATGTGATGCTTGATTGTGTATATGCAATGGGGTGTTGATGGGATTACTCTCGCATGATTGAGCATATTTGTGCCATGTACCTTGGGATCTTTTGACTTTCCTTTTGGCATTTAATTCTTGTTTTTGGGCCACTACTTTGGGCTAGAATCATATAAGAAACTGTACAAATGGTGAAAGTTGTGGGTGAGAAATGTGCATGGTCATATAAGATTGAAAATTTTCGTGATGATGACTAGAGGTCCATGGGACCTTATTACAAGAGAGAATGCTTGTCTAGAGGTCATAAGTTGATCCTACTAAAAGACTATAAGAAATCATGTAAATCTTAAATTGGGATGACTAGAAAGGTATTGCATTGGTTGTCAAGAATGTGACATATATGACACATGCATACACCAAGTAACTCAAGTTCTAATATTACTAAAACAAGTCTAAAGTAGGGCAACTAAAATTAGATGCAATAATTCGAGACCATATGAACCAACTAAATTAAATTAAGACTACAGTTGACAAATTGGAGAATAATTTATGAGGATTGAGACTCAAAAATCAAGACAAATTTATTGCAAAATCATGGCCATTTTGATAAATGGAGTATTCTAGATTTTTTCAATACTACAACCAAACTCTAAGAACTTGCTCTAGGCCTCCCAAAATGAGAGAATGAAATTGTTGGAGAATTTAGGCCTTAAGAGTAACTCATTAAGTGGATAAAAATTAAAAATTTAAGAATATTGATGAGTTCCATGCTTTTATGGATCTTACATGTTAAGCAAAGCAAAAAGATGGACATGTTCTCATTCAGGACCTTTTGTACTAGAAAAAAGCAAGCTAAGCTTTGGCTCAAGGAATTGTGCTCAACTCCCCTTCCCTTATATAAACACCCCTTTGTGGATAGAGAGAAGCACCTTTGTAGCTCATGACTAGCACCATGGTAACACGCGCGCGCACACACACACATGCATGCACACACACACATTAGGGCCAAAAATGTTTCAAAACGGCACTCGTAAGAAAATGATTAAGTTTCTAATTAGAAGAGGTTTAGAAAAGAAAAACCCTCCAAATTTGGCTGCCTGGACATGATTAATGAGAGAATATATGATTCATTTAAGAGGTCGGGTATTAGATATCTTCAATCTTTAATGGACGTTACGTGTCACCTTTTCAGTCTTATTCTCTTGGAAATTTCCAAATCTTGTATTTTTGAATTTTCGCACCAAAAGACGCCGCTCGTTTGTGTTCCTTGACGTTCATTTTCTGCACCTCTCTTTCTTGTGGTTTTTATTTTCTTCTCTGTGATATTGTTGTCCCGTTTAGGGTTCCCTACCAAAATGTTTACCATTACCTCTTCTAGCAATACAAGTGCAGCCCCACCATGCAAGTATAAACTTACTATTCAGTTAGATCCTGTCTATTCATCTTGGAGGAGTATACACCATTGAGCATTGTTGGATAAGGATGAAGCTAACAAGTTGTGATTACAAGGAAAGAAACATGCAGACTTATGGATGGATGGAAATATTTATCCTCTGAACCCTTCTACAGGTAAGCATCCTCTTTTTTACAATATTCACAACTTCATAAGGCATGTTGGAGATGGTTGCGATGGGATGCTTGGTTATTGCATGAGGCTATATTTTGCATCTTTTACATTTACAGAACAAATGCATGAAATGAAGGAAGCAGTAAGATTGGCACAAAAAAGGTTGATAATCTAGAAAACTCTAATTAGCCATTGCAAGAAAAATTATTGCGCTTGAAAGAAACTCCAATAGGGTTTAGATAGAGAAAAAAACCACTTAAAAATATAATGGACTTGTGTAGTCGAGTGAAGAAAAGGAGACTAAATCTTGCAAAGAGATGTGTCTCTAATATTTCAGGTATTAATATTTGAGAGAACGATGAGAGGATTAAGCTTATTAAAGAAACCATGACAAAGAAGGACATTATAAGGATTCTTAAATCACTTGAAAATGCAGACTTGAGAAGCCAAACTTTGAAAGAGTTAGTGAAAGATTTAAAAGGAATAGTTAAACCAAATGAAATAGTGGAGACATGTGACATCATGGCTATCAGTCGTAGAGGTTATCGTGCTCTCTCTAGATTGTGGTTTACAAATCTTAAATGTCATAGAATAAGTGCATTTGGTTTGCCTCGGCCTCTTGCAGTTTCAATTGCTAGGACAGCTATGAATCGTAGGATTCCAAATGTTTTTGAGGAGTATATTCATATAAGAAGGATTCATGCCCTATGAAAAACATAAAACAAAGGCCTTTTTTGAATACAACACATTTAATAATATTTGGATTGATCTTAAAAGAGTCCAGATTGCAATGGTCCATATGTATAAATTTATTGTCTAAGAATGTTGTGGTATTTTGAAGTTTGCACTAAAATTGGATGAAGCACAGATTCAAAAGGGACAAAAGATGGAAAGAGTCAGCATCTGTATCATGAACACAACATTGGATTACAATACCGGAAGGTAGCCAGAACAACAATTTAAGATACAATCCGAGATGGAGCTTTGGTGGATTGGTGCGGCCCAAGTACCAACTGAAAGTCATGAAATCTTGAAATGGTTATTCTCTCATACAAGTATTCCTGATATTATAAAGTCTCAAAGTGAAGGTAAAATGTTGATAGTCGATGGTGTTGGTAGTTTTAATGTGGAATGACATATGAGTACTAACTTAAAAACTATTTAATGTATGCTTGGAGTAAGTAATGGGGCCAATGCAAAATATCCTTGTATTTATTGCATGGAGAGTTTGGGATCCAAATAATGGAGTACTTTGTGGCCAGCAAGAAGAGCCCTGAATCGAAACTCTAGATTTGAGTACGTTCAAAAACTTGGATGGCTTATGGGATCCTATTCTCTCAATCTCTCTAAGGAACATTCATATTTGTACATTACATGTAGAGATTAGAATAATTGATAAGTTGCTTAGATTGCATCTTGACTATGCATATTCAATAAAACTAGTATCTTTGTCAGATCACTGTATTGATAAATGTGAGGCTTTATTGTCAAAAATGGGTTTTCATGGAGGTCAAGTTCACCTAAGAAAGGATCCAAAAGCCTCAGGGAAAACAAGAGAGGTCTTAGCAGATGTCTCTATGGGGGGTGCAAAAGCTAGATGATTTCTAAGAAATCATACTGGTAAAAAAATGAATGCATTGTGGGAGTGTTGGAGAGAGTTGTATGCAATCACAACAAATTTGGCTGGCACACCACGAATTGCATTCCTACGAATGGAGGTTTGGAGACACCTTGACATATTTTAAAAAATGCTCAGGGAACAAAAGATAACATCTAATTATTCGGAAGAGTACAAATGTTCAATTGTGAATCTTGTTCAAGCAATCAAGGAAGCTTGGGGAGAAAATGATATTACTTTCTACTTGGTAAGATGGACATAAATTTGAACCTTTCTGCTTTGAAAACAAGGTTTAATTATTTAAACTAATTATTGCTTCTTGGGTTGTCACAACATATTCTTCTTATTCATGGGCCTTATTTTGTGGAAGAGCAAGGGTCCCTAGCAACTTACAGTAGCCAAGGTATGGAGAAATCTCACTACCAAGCACGTATGTGTTTCTTTTGGAGCACTAGACATGGAGGAGGAGCTTCAAAAACCAATGCCCTTCAGGAGTTATTCAATTGGTTCTACAACTTCAAAGAACACAATAAATGAGGTGGAATCTTAAATACCAATACTATTTTCAAAAATGTTATATACATGGCTAGCTTTTAAGAGCCTTTGCATCCTCTTTTTCCTAGGGTATTTTTTCTCTATAATATAAAAATTTTCTTCCCTTGTATCCAGCTATGGATTTGATATCTGTTTTGTTTGTTGCTAAAACATAAGATGAGTATGCAAGGAAGTATCCAGCCGTGGAGGTAGAGAAGCTAGGACCGTAACCAAATATTAGGATGGCTGTTATCTTTTCCAAAAACATAACTTTGTGTGCATTGTATTGCAAACCTGAGTATCCAAGAAGCCTTGTAAGTGCTTTAACATAGACAATTGGCCATGAGGCCTCCTCTGAGAAAGTGCTATGCAAAACCAACAGAATATTGGGATCAATCCTCGATATATAATGCCCAAGTGCAACATCCTTTAGGGAACTACCACCAACTCTCAATCCTTTGGCTCTTCCCAAGAAATTATCCTCATTTGCAATCTCCAACTATAAAAGCAACAGCCAGAATGAAAAAAATGAAAATATGTATGTGATTCCACAAAAACAAAAGAATGCATTACCATTTCATTTTCATCACTCTCAAGTTTTCTTAGATTCCATAAGCAAATTGATGTCTCCTTGATATCCTTGAGCTCCTTTACATATTCTGACTCCTCCCTTTCGAAATTGGAGATTCCAATATTCTCTTGAAATTGGTCAAACTCTTTGTCAGTAGCTAGTAACTCTCTCTCAGCATCTTTAACCTTGCTTAAACATAGGGAAAAAGCATTTGATGCATCTATAAACATATCATTGGACATTTGAGTATCTAATTTAAGTAAGTCCTCCTTGGACTCATTTTCAACATCCACTATGCCTTTTGCATCCACAGATACCTCTGTAATAACTGTCGAGCAATAATCTTCTCTCAAATTGAAAAGAGTTTGGAGAGCAGACAATAATATGTATTCCTTGTCTTTAATTGGGAAAGTAGGCAAAGATGTAATGATAAGGCTTGAAGGACTATCAGATGGCTCATCAACCTCTATAGTGGTTTCTTCAATTACAGTCTCTGCTTTAAATTCAGCAATATCCAGGTCCTTTGCAACTAGTGCTTCCATTTGGGTGTCTAGTTGCTCCTCAACATCAACTTCATCTACTATCTCTTCAAGAAGGCAACAACTAGATAATTTTGAGGTTTCTTTATGCTTTTCATGAGATTTTAGAGGGTATTTCACAAGGGCAAATACAATGAATGCAATAGACTTAAGCATAAGCCTACATTTTTTGGGGTGTAAAGAGCATAACTCAGCTATATAAAATCTATCAAGATAATGATAACCACATTTCTTGGTAAACAAGGACTTCTCAGTGCCTAACCTTCCAACAAGGGTGTGAACATACTCCTTGTAATCCAAGTGAACAATAGGATATGCCAACTCTTAAAACTCTCCAAAATCTTCATTGCAAAAGTCCTTTGAGAAATTAAGAACTTGATCAAGGTCCCACTCTGGATTGAAAATCTCCCTAGCTGTTGGATAGAAAGTAATGTAAATATTGTTTTCTATGAGAAAATCCAAGAGCTTCTCAAAGGTTGTAACATCTATAATTTGAGAAAGCCCTGGGACCCTCACAGGAGACTTTGAATCCTTTTCCTTCTTTGAATCCTTCCTTGAACCTTCACTGACATATGAGATGCTATTGAAACATCTAAAGCAACTAACTCCTTTGTCATTGTGGGCTCAAGGAATCTTTTCCCCTTTATAGATGTGGAGGCAGACATGTGTGGCATTTCTGTCCTTGATATCTTGAATCAATAGCTCTATAGACTACTTGCCTATACAATGTGAATATAAATGTATAAAGCTCTTGAAGTGCAACCCTCGCTTCGTGTTGGAAGATCAATTTATATGATGTGAATAGAAGCATTTATGAACCTCAAAACTCCACCATCGCAATTTTCTGGTTCGGAAGTTGGTTGGGATTCTACACACATAACATGAAAGAAAGACACATGTGCGAGAAGGCTAATACGATGCGAGTAGAGAAAAAATAAAACCTTGTTATTCACCTTCTCACGCTGTTTTGAAAATTGCGAAAGGACTTTGGAAATTACGGAAGAACTTTGCCTTTCGAAAGTGCGGTGGAGGACGAGAAGCAAATACGACATGATAAAGGGAAAATCAAAACCTTGTTATTCACCTACTCGCGGTGTTTTTGTGTATGTTGCCTTGGGGATGGACTTTGGGAATGTGCTCAGGCATGCATGGAAGACGACTTTGACAGGGGTGGATGTGGTAAGTTCTGCAGCGGAGTGTGTACGAAATGACATGCGGGTTGGGAACGATATTATGAATGGAGGGGGTGATGTGGATTATGGACGGAGTATAGAATGTAGGGGTGACAGAGTGGGTAACGTCGGGGGAATGGGATTATGGATGGATGGGTGTTTGTGATTAAGAAGGGGATGGAGATGGAGACAGAGAATTCGGACTTGAAAGGAGCCGAGGGGAGAAGGAAACGGAGATGGGATCAAGGGGAGAAGTGGAAGGAGAAAGTGACATTGCATCGAGCAGGGTGGAGAGGAAGACGTTTGGCGCAGGAGGAAATCGGGAGGAAAAAGGCACAAGATTTTTTGAGTGGACTTAAATAGGCATGAGGGGGGAAGAAGGAACGTTCCAGAAACCCTAATATCACGACGAATGAGAACGTGACACGTGGACATCAGTGTTGAGATATCGAGCTCCACTCGTGATACGCCAGGGTGACCGTTGTATATTTATGTCACCGACTTGTCAGTTGCAGACGCGGTTGGTACACCGCCCATGAATAATAGCTACATGATAGCTATCCTTATCTACTCTAGTTCGTGGCTCAGTTAGTATGCCACCTTAGTTAGTTGAGTTTGGTTTGAGACCCATATATAGGGTTCTTCTATTTCTTTGTACTTGAGTTCTTTTGGCTTACACAACTAAGAAGAGGAAAACTGTTTTCAGCCTCCACCCTTGTGTGTCTTCCCCCATTGTGCAAGCAAGAAAGCTTCAAGAGAGACTCCTTCCTTCTCTCCCACAATCTTGACATGGTATCAGAGCCTTGTTCGTGGTAAGGAGCTCAAGAAAGCAAGCCAAGCTCGCGGTGGTCTGGTAAGAGGAGCAGTGTTGCTTTCATTTTCTGTTTTGGGAGCAGATCTCTGCAGGTAGCACAGCCGGAAATTGCAGGAGTGCATTGTCTCAGGTTGAGACGCCCTTCGCGGTGAAGCAAGAGGGCAGTATATGCTGCGGGAGAAGGGCTTTAGCCCTCGGCGACCTTGTTTTTTTGATTTGAGGCCATTTTGGGGCCTGTTTTGCAGACGGAAGTTTTCTGCACGCACTCAGGAAAAGGCTCAGTTTAATGCTGTGCAGCCACTGTTCTACAGGTCGGTGAAAAGTTATTGTAGAAATTGCATCGTATGCTTGTGCGCAGAGACATTGGGAGTTTCAGAATTATCCTTGGTTCCTGTTTATGCAAAATCGTCACTAGGAAGTGACTGTGTGGTCAAATACCACTTTCGCCAGTTTTGCAGATTTGTCCTTGTGAGGGTGAAGCTGTGTTTTTTGCAGTGACAGAATTTCTTGCAGTATTCTGTAATGGCGTCTGATTCTCTTTCATAGATTGTCACTGAAAAGCTTGACAAGAATAACTTCCAGGCATGGAAGTTTAGAATGACGAATTTCCTTATGGGAAAAGGATATTGGGAATTTGTTGCAGGAAATGAAGAAGAACCAGTTCTTCCTGATGTTCCCAATCAACAACAAATGCAGGCATTTAAAACATGGCATGAGAGAGCCAGGAAAGTTATGTACTGGCTGTCTATCAGCATTTCAGACTCTATGATTGTGCATATTCAAGATGCAAGTACGCCAAAGGAGGCATGGGATACTTTGTCAAAAATGTATAGCACAAATACACAAGCCAGGAAAATGCAGCTCAAGCAAGAGTTGCACAATGTGCAAAGAGAAAATATGAGCATCAACGACTACCACATGAAGGTGAAGAAGATTGCAGATGCACTTGCTTCCATTGGGTCGCCAGTGGAAGATGATGATTTAGTTTCCGTGACCTTGAATGGTCTAGGAAAGGATTATGCACAGTTTCGGACATCCATTTCAGTTCATGAAAGATTTCCTGATTTTGAGGAGTTGATTGCTCTTCTAATTTCTGAGGAGCAGAGAAATGGTGGTGCATCTTCTTCAGGAGGAACTTCAAAAGAAGCTGTCTTCTACTCAAATGCTGGAAGAGGTAGAGGCAGAGGTAGAGGAGGCCGATTTGGAGGCCGTGGTAGAAATCAGAATATGCAGCAAACTCAAGAAAACCAGTCCTATGGAGGAGGACGTGGTAACTCTAGAGGCAGGGGGAGCCAAAGAGGTCGTGGTGGATGGCAAAGAGGTCAAAATGCAAACAGTAATGTTGAATGCTACTACTGTGGTAAAATGGGTCATATGGCTAAAGACTGCTATAAAAAGCAGAATGACATCATGAATGGAAAACTGCAACAAGGGAATTATGCATCTTCTAGTAGACAGGGTGATGACAGAAATGAGCATTTGTTCATGGTGCAGCACATGAACAATTCTGTGACAAGTGCAGAAGAAAGCAATGATGTATGGTATGTTGACTCAGGTGCATCAAACCACATGACAGGTCATGCAGAATGGATGGAGGATGCAAGGAAAATGGAAAAACCAGGATTTGTGGAGACTGGTGATGATACTGCACATCCTATTGTGCAGATTGGAAAAATTCCCTTGTCTATGCAGGATGGGAAAAAGAAATACCTGTCCGATGTATTTCATGTCCCGAATATCACCAAGAATCTGGTTTCTGTTGGTCAAATGGTTGAACAGGGCTTGCAGGTCAGATTTAATCCTCATGGATGCTTTGTTGAGGATATGAAAAATAAAGGTCGCTTGATAGCAAAAGGAAAGAAGAAGGGCAGAATGTTTACGTTGGATGCAGACATGTCTGAATTGAGTGCAGCAATGTTTGCACATGGGACCGGTGTAGTTGCAGATATTGATATCTGGCATAAACGCATTGGTCATGTTAATGTACAGCGACTTAAATCAATGCAGGCCCAAAATATTGTTGCAGGTTTGCCGAAATTTAAGGTTGCAGAAATGCATAAGGTATGTGAAGCCTGTCAGTTTGGAAAACAGGCAAGAAAACCATTTCCTAGACATGTTCAAGAGAGTGAGAAGCCATTGGAATTAATCCACTCTGATGTGTGGACTACTAAAGCTGCATCTCTTGGAGGCTGTCATTATTTTGTCACTTTTATTGATGACTATAGCAGAAAAGTTTGGGTGTATTTTATGAAAAAGAAAAGTGAAGTTTTTGGGCATTTCAAAACTCTTAAAGCTATGGCTGAAAAAGAAACAGGTCTGCAAATAAAATGCCTAAGGTCAGATGGAGGGGGAGAGTACCTCTCAAATGAGTTTGCAAAGTTCTTGCAGGAGCATGGCATAAAGCAGCAATATTCATGCAATTATACCCCACAACAAAATGGAATTGCAGAAAGGAAAAACAGGCATATTGGAGAGGTATCTCGTGCCATGCTCAATGAAAAAGACTTGCCAGATTTTTATTGGGCTGAAGCAGTTGCTACAACAGTCTACATAATGAACAGGACTCCCACTGCAGCAATACATGGAATGACTCCAGAGGAGAGGTATACTGGTAGGAAACCAGATATTTCTCATTTGAAAATTTTTGGTTGCATTGCCTATGTACATGTGCCTGATGAGCTGAGATCCAAGTTGGATCCAAAAGCTGAGAAGTGCATCTTTATTGGTTACTCTCTGCAGCAAAAAGGGTATAGATGCTATAACCCTTCTACTCGTAAGTTTACAGTGAGCAGAGATGTTGTTTTTGATGAGATGAGTAGCTGGTATAAACCAGTAAATGTGATTGATGATGTGGATGCACAAAATGGTAATGCTGCACAGAATTCACAGCAGCAGTCACAAAATATTAGTGGACCTGGAGCGTCCTCTAGCAGTGGTTCACATTCTTCGCCATGGACAGGCAGATTGAGATCAGGAGAATCTTCTCAAAGTAATGCAGATAGTGGTATGCAGGTATCACGAAAAGGAAAAGAGAAGGTTGATCAGCCCATGTTTGATGTGAATGCAGGTCACTCTTATGTGGATGGTGAATCCAGTGGCTCAGAACAGAGCATTGATGATGAGTTGGGTATTCCTTCTATTGTTACACCTGGAGTAAGGAAGACCAGGGATGTTTTGAGAGCACCTGGTAGTGAACCCACTTTGCGCAGGTCTACCAGAGTTAGGTATCCTGTGGATAGGCTAAAATATGATGGATTTACAGCCATTCACTATGCATATATGGTCAAGGTGATACAGGAACCAGAACCCACTTCTTTTGAGCAAGCCATGGGAAAAGAAAAATGGGAGAAAGCCATGGATGAAGAAATGGATGCCTTGGAAGCAAATGCTACATGGGAATTGGTACCTTTGCCTAAAGGTAAAAATGCAATTGGCTGTAAGTGGGTTTATAAGGTGAAGCACAATGCAGATGGTTCTGTGAACAGATACAAGGCAAGATTAGTAGTCAAGGGGTATGCACAAACATATGGCATTGACTATGAAGAAACATTCAGTCCGGTTGCAAGGATGGCAACTGTAAGGGCAGTCATTGCTATGGCTGCATCAAAGGGATGGTCTTTACATCAGATGGATGTAAAGAATGCCTTCTTGCATGGTGATTTGCAAGAAGAGGTCTATATGGAGCAGCCACCAGGTTATGTGCATGCTATTCATCCTGAGTTTGTTTGCAGGTTGAAGAAAGCCTTGTATGGCTTGAAGCAAGCACCTAGAGCATGGTCTGACAAGATAGGACAGTATCTTGTCACTATTGGCTTTCAGATTTCCAAGGCAGATTTCTCACTTTATGTGAGAAAAACAGAGAAAGGTATTATGCTACTTGTCATTTATGTTGATGATTTGATTATGACAGGTGACAGTGTTGAAGATATCCTTCATGTGAAAATGCTATTGAAGCAGAAGTTTGAGATGAAGGATTTGGGAGAGCTGCGTTATTTCTTGGGCATTGAGGTGATTAGATCACCAAGTGGGATACAGCTCTTGCAGAGGCAGTATGGATTGGACATGCTGTCCAAATATGGGATGACGGGCTGTAAGCCTATTTCAGTTCCTTTGGAGCAAAATGTGAAGCTGAGCACAGATGCAGGTGAGCTTCTAGAAGACCCTACTATGTACAGACGCATAGTAGGAAGTTTGATTTATATGACTATTACCAGGCCAGATTTGAGCTATGCTGTTGGATTGGTAAGTCAGTTTATGCAGGCTCCAAGGAAACCACATTTGGATGCAGCTAGACGCATACTCAGGTATGTGAAGTCCACATTGCAGTATGGACTATTTTATGAGACTGGGGTTCAGATACAGTTGCATGGATACACTGATGCTGATTGGGCTGGTAGTATTTCTGATAGACGATCTACCAATGGATATGTGTTCTCTTTTGGGAGTGCTGCAGTCACTTGGAGCAGCAAGAAACAGCCTACAGTTGCCTTGTCGAGCACAGAGGCTGAGTACAGGGGTGCAGCAATGGCTGCATGTGAGGTAGCTTGGTTGCATAAGCTACTTTATGATATGCATCAGTCTACAGATGGGCCAGTTGTCATTTACTGTGACAATATGAGTAGTATACACTTGGCAAATAACCCAGTCTATCATGCTAGAACAAAGCACATTGAGGTGCATTATCACTATGTGCGAGAGAGGGTTTTACTAGGTCTTATTGATCTAGTTTATGTCAGCACAGAGGATCAGGTAGCTGACATATTCACGAAGGCATTGGGCACAGAGAAGCTGCGCAAGTTCAGAGACCTGCTTGGTGTGCAGGAATTGGGATTGAGCTCGAGGGGGAGTGTTGAGATATCGAGCTCCACTCGTGATACGCCAGGGTGACCGTTGTATATTTATGTCACCGACTTGTCAGTTGCAGACGCGGTTGGTACACCGCCCATGAATAATAGCTACATGATAGCTATCCTTATCTACTCTAGTTCGTGGCTCAGTTAGTATGCCACCTTAGTTAGTTGAGTTTGGTTTGAGACCCATATATAGGGTTCTTCTATTTCTTTGTACTTGAGTTCTTTTGGCTTACACAACTAAGAAGAGGAAAACTGTTTTCAGCCTCCACCCTTGTGTGTCTTCCCCCATTGTGCAAGCAAGAAAGCTTCAAGCGAGACTCCTTCCTTCTCTCCCACAATCTTGACAATCAGCAACCCAAGTATATAAGAACTTCTCATTTGGTGGGAGCGCAAATTCAAAACTTATATCACGACTGCCATTCGTCTGAAAAAACCTTAGGTCACGACAATCGTACGACTGACAGTACTGGCGTATCTGATCGACAGAGGTGCCATACGTCCGCATTGCTCATTCACTTACATTTTGTTGGAAGTCCCCCAATACAAAGCGATAAGAAGAAAGAAGAAAATCAAATTCGCCGAATCACATTGTATTGGGTAATTTTGTGCGAAGGAAGGAAGACAGGTCCAAGGCCTACAACTCAGCTTCAATACGAAGAGATATCGTAGAAGCAGGATGTCAAATCTACTTAATTGTGTTATATTGGAAATCCAAAGCAAGGAGAAGGGGTTCAAGGAATAGCATTCTTTCAGCTTCCATACGAAGTGATAAGGTCAAAGAATCAACCTCAGATTCATGCTATCGTGTTGTATTGGGCCAAGCATTATTTTACCTTTCATATCGCGTGAGAGGAGCAAGTCGCCTTTGTATTCAGCTTCCTAATTGTGCCATGTTGGTTTCAATGGCCAGGACAAAACAAAATGCAAGGAAGGTATTGGTGAAGAAATCTTCTGAAGAAGGTGCTGAGCTAACTGTTGAGGAGACAGTTGAAGAAATTGTTATCCTTGTTACACCAGCAAGTAAAGTATGTTCAGGTGAATTTCCCTCAGAGAACAAGTCATTTGGAGAGTTTGAGCCCTGAGTTTCTCCTCATTCTTAGCCTGCCAAGGAAGCCCCTATGAGGAAAAAGAGAAAGTCATGATGGTTTTACATGTAGAGGTGTTTTGCAAAGATCAGGAAAGCTCAAAAGTCAACCGTGCACCTCATTCCTAAGACTGCATTTTTTAGACTGGTTAAGGAGATATCTGATAGGTTGTCCCTTGTTGCTTTTGTGGATGGCCTCAACAAGAGATGGCAGTTGTCTGCCCTCCTATCCTTGCAAGAGACAGCAGGGGACTTTTTGATAGATTTTATGAATGATGCTTATATTGCAGCTGCCCATGCATATCGAATTACATTAATGAATAAAGAATTTAGTATGGTTAGAAGACTTAGATATAGGTTTGATAAATTTTTGAAGCCTCTTCCATCGACTGATCAAAAGGCATTTGAGATCCTCAATGTTCCACCCAGGAGAAAGCAGAAAGAGCCACTAGCACCCAAGATTGAAGAGGTTACCCATTTGTATCCTACAAGGGTTGCAAGTGAGTAAGAATTTGTCATGGAGGAGAAAAGGAAAGAGGTAATACAAAATGAGGATTTGATTTAGCAGAGAAAGATTTTGACTCTTGGCCCAATGAACTACGAGAGGATGGGGAAAGTGTATGGCCAAATGGTCGTGAACGTTTCTGCTAGTCCTGAGAAAGAAGACTACCTCAGCATTTCTCCAGAGGATAAGATCCTATTTGAGAAAAAGGATACTCAACTTATAGGTTCATTAGTTTATTGTTGTTTGAGGTAAGGTCTTTCGTTTCTCTTTATTTATAATGAATTTTTTCAAGGGTTCTTATATTGTACTCATTTTTAAATTCATTCTTACTTTGTATACAGTGCATATGTTGCTTCTCTTAGCATTAATATTGCTAAGAGTATATTTGTTATTGATCCACTTCTCTCATTGGATTTTTTTTCAAAATTTGATTCAAATATTGCAAGGTTTTTTAAGGAATTCGATAGTGTCACAAACCATCATATTTTTTTTCCATATATTGAAATGTACTTTCTTCAACATTCTATCTCTTGATTATTTGTCTTTAGGGTTATTTTTGCTCACTTGTGTTTTGGTTGCAGAGGTCACTAGAGCCTAATCTATATCGACATTCCTGCAAGAGAGATCATTTTTATGAATTCTCTTTCACGAATCCATGGCCAATCAAAGATGTATTGTCAATAAACACTCTTTATTTTATTTTTATTGGATAAATTTTATAATATTCGCTAATAAGTTAATATGTGCAGTGCTGCTAGACTTGTTACTACCCACTTAGACACTAGCTTTGAAAGCATTGCTAATCCTCAAAGACCTTTCAAGTTTTTGCTTCAAGAGGTCCCATTGCAAAATGATGTACATAGGTCTGGCTGGAGAGTGGTTTCAAATGCTTTGAGGATAATAGATTCAAAGTTATTGAATATAGAGGGAGTGGATGTAAGTCTCATGTGCTTTATCCTTTTTATAGTGAAAGTCTCTTGCTACTTCAAATAACTTGTGTGCTTTGTTACAATGCAGAGACTACCCTAAGGTATACATGTGGTGGATATATGAGAGGTGTATTGAACTAGTCTTAGATAGGGCAATTACACTGGTGGAACCAGATTCCCCTGTCTCAACTAAAAATTCCAAAGGACAGGCAACAATGAAGGGAAAAAGGCAGGAAAATGGCAACCACCAAGAAAAAGAAGTTTCCAAGGTCCAAACAAAAGGGGCACAAAATGAAGGGTATGCTTAAGATTTCCCCATTGAAATTTAGTCCATCTCCTCTAAAGCCTAAGGAGAAATGGGTGCCTGAGGTAATTAAGTTCTTTGAGCAACGAAAGAAAACACCTAAGAGGAAACTAGTGATGAGGGATGAAAGTATGGAAGATGAAGTAACTTTTCCAAAGAAAGAGAGAAATCTTAAGGATGGAGAAGTTATAGATCAAGGATAAGCTAAAGATCAAAGAGAAGCTAAAGAATAGTCTTATAATTATCAATTTGTCTTTTTGTATTGAACTAACATTCCCCTTGTATATACATCTGAAGTGCAATATTCTGACCCAAAATGTAATGATATGTCATATTGATCTTACCCATGAAAGACGATTTTTTGTTCATAGAATCATAGAGAATTATAAAGCTTGTACCAAGTCTTTCCTATTAAATTGTACTGCAATTTTGTTGTTCATGATATAATGAAATCATTTTGTTCCACAAACGAGGATTTGTTATTCACAGAATCATTGCAAATCTTATACTAAGATTTTTTAAATAGTACGTCTCAATGTGTATAATACGATGTTTCTGGCATCAATATTTGTGAGCAAAAGAAAGATTCAAAATTATTTGTACATGCATATTTATGGTTCGAAACTCACAACACTAGGAGGCAAACAACGCATACATGATATAGAGCTCTCAGCTCTTTTTCCAATTACAGTACCATTTACCTTGAACTTATATCCAGGAGTAACATTGTCTAGAAACTCCAAGGTGTCTCTTACATCATTAAGACTCCACTTTAAAGTACTTGTCACCTCTTTTACTTCTTGTGCGGTAACTTGCAATAAGAAGGAAAAATGCTAAGCGTCAAAGATTGGAACCCCACCTTAGCAGATATCCAGAGCACTCACTTGCACCATTGTTTGCGCTTGTAAGTTTAGGAACACCTCTTATAAGAGATTGTATAACCCTAAACTCATAAAAGAAATGGGAATAATGAATAAGGTTAAACTTTTGGAGGGCACGCCAAACCACCGTTAGTTGGTCACCAACCCTAGCCAAGGGGGTTCTGAATAGCCATGACGGGAACATGGGCCAAACCCGCCACAAGTAAATTTCAATGTCTTACAATCAATATATGAATCTAAAGGAACCCAAGCACCCAATCTAAGTTTGTATCTTCTATAATCAAAACCTATGATAAGAGATTGTCGAGATATATTATAGGATAAACCCAATGATTGAGGGCACACATTGCACCTTATAAAGTCACCTTTGTCGTCACATTCCTTGACTTTCCAACATAGGCCTAAAATTTTGACCAAATCTTCATCTGAAAAATTTCTGTTTAGCCATGAAACCTTCATCCGTTGTAAACATGCTGTTTTAAAGCAAGCTACAAAAACATGCGAGGGTAAAAACCACGATAAGTGTACTCTTCTTGAGATCCTTCCAAGAGTCATAGTCTTTTGAATATCTTGAGCAATTTTGAGTTTAAAACTCTCCATTGTTGCTTCATCAGGCATCTCCCAATCCAAAGATGAGAAACTTGGTAACTATAGATCTTCAAGGTATCCATACACACCTGCTCTTGAAGGAACCACATATTGTGCATAATACACAAAAATTCCACTTTCATGAAAAAAACTCGTGGTCTGATTAGCATACATAATGTCTGCAAATTCTTTATGAATGGCATGGAATGTTCCGCTGAGGCTCTCCATAGGTTGCCACTTGAAACTTGTTGATGGAAAGATATCTACAACCAATAATCCATTATTTAGCATATCCTTCAAACAAAACCATATACTCACGTATATTTTACAACTCAAAATTACAATGTACTTGTTGGGAAAAACATTCCCGTGGAGCGAAGTGCATATCTCTAGCCATGTAAACATGTTGCACCAAAGCAAACCAGCCTTGAGGCGTGGTTTTGAAGGCAAAGATACATCCCTTCCAATGATATTTGATATCCCCTTGTTTTGTTTTTTTCACTCTATGAGAACCCTTGCAAGATGGTAGCATTGTAACCCAATCATTTATAGCAAATATTTTGGGCTCCCATTCTCCATTTTTTCTCTTAGTATACATGGTGCAAGAGTTTATAGAATGAGAAGGACGTCTTGTGGACGCCATGTAAAAGACAACGAGTATACAGACAATGTGCAGAGAAAGAAACTTAAAGAGAGAGGTCAAGGAGACAGATTAAAAATACTACAAGCACCAAGAACTTTGAAAATTCTCTCAAGAAGGACGTCTTGTGGATGCCATGTAAAAGACAACAAGTATGCAGACAATGTGCAGAGAAAGAAACCTAAAGAGAGAGGTCAAGGAGATAGATTAAAAATACTACGAGTGCCAAGAACTTTGAAAATTCTCCCGATTCTCAAAATGGTCTTAATTAACTTAACTTGTCATGTCTTTTTCAGAGGTTTTGTCAGCTTTTATTAGTTAATAGGGGTCGTTGGGACTATCAAAACTTGTCACAGTTTGAAGATTTTGGCTAAATAGGAGGGGAGAATCACAAAATCAACTCTACTCTCTCAAAAGCAGAGGAGACACGAATACCATATTTTCATCCATGTGGCAAAATCTCTTTGGCCCTTTCCTTAATCCACGGATTAACAAAAGTGCCATTTTTAACATTTTTCGGCCCTAATTGGCATACACACACACATAGAGAGAAGAAGAAGAAGAAGAAGAAGAAGAAGAAGAAGAAGAAGAAGAAGAAGAAGAAGAAGAAGAAGAAGAAGAAGTATATATTAACGTCTTCTAAGGCCGAAATCAACCAATGAGACAAAACCATGGAGGAGGGAGAGAGAGAGAGAGAGAGAGAGAGAGAGAGAGAGAGAGAGAGAGAGAGAGAGAGAGAGAGAGAGAGAGAGAGAGAGAGAGAGAGAGAGAGAGATATTAATGTCTTTTGAGGCCAAAATTGGTATATATGACAAAATTATGTACAATGTTGATTGTCACTAGACATTAAAGTGTGACATGCTAAAAGATAATCAATGATATACTCTAAAAAGAAGCTAATGTGATGTACAAGACAAAACGATACCCATGTAGGGACATAATAGGAGGATCAAGCAATACAGTCTAGTTGTGTGGTTGAATGATACACATATATCTAGTTCCACACAGTCATGATGTTTGTGCTTGCGTCCTCTACATCCATCACTTGTAGCTACTCTGGATCCTCAAAATCATATGTGTCACACTGTTTGCTATGTGTCCTAGTGTTATCTTCTAGCAAGAGGATCTCTCCTAGTCCACAGTAGTGTATCTTGATCCCCTTGAGGGAAAATAGTAGAGGGCAATGTATAACATCACGTCACGGGAGATCTCCACTCTAATCCACATGTATTGCATGTTAGGGTCTTGTGCCATGATGCTGACTCTATCTTAGAACTCCTATCTAATCAACACCACCACTCCTCCTTTGAAAGAGCGAGAGAGAGAGAGAGAGATCCCTCTTTATAATATTTATCCTCTTCCTCATCCTCAAAATCACCATCCACTCTATGTCTTCCATTTTCTCATTCCCTCCTCTCATCATGGCATCACATTGATTCAGCATTGCCACTCATGATAAGAAGAACAAAAAGTATAAGCTTTTTAGCTCATACTCATATGTTGTTACCTCCCCCTTTTAATGTTTATCATCTCCTCCTCTTTACATATCAAGCTTCCATAATCCCATTCATTTGTAGAAGTGTTTTTAGCCGTGATGCTTGAAATGTGACTATGCTATTATAGAAGTGTTTTTAGTCGTGATGCTTGAAATGTGACTATGCTATTACAGAAGTGTTTTTAGTTGTGATGATTGAAATGTGACTATGCTATTATAGAGGGATTGACACTCATCTCCCCCTCGTTTCACATTCTTCTTGAACCAAGTGTATTGTTGCTTACTGTTGCTCTTGATTGGTTCCCAAGTGACATGATCTTACCGAGACTCCCATGACTAACTAAGTGTACTATTCTCGAAAAGGGGACTAGACAATTTTGATCATGGAACCACAACTATTGACCCATTTTTCAAGGATTGCCTCTATTGACAACAAGGGGACACCCTATAGTGTCTAATAGCCATAATATAGTTGACCTCCATGCTACCATTTGGGGGGGGGGGGGGGGGGGGGTCACTCATAAATATGTATGTATATCATGTGGATTCAAAAGAAGGGATTTTAAAAACACCTCTTGTAAATATTTTTACATACAATAGGGTGCCAAATAAAGGGGTTACTTATTGATTGCATAGAAAAGGGGGGTGTTTTATTTAATGAAACTTTACAAAATAATGGTTTTCTAAATAGACCTTGAATGCATGTGATATAGGGTGTTTACGTGGATCCCCCCCGGTAGAGTTCCATGCCATGTGAGGACTTCAAAGCTTTGATTGGTAGGAGGATCCTCGTTGGAGGTATTTCTCACCCTTACTTCCTTACATGTATGCAATAGGAGAGATCACTTGTACTGCACCTCCTTGAAAATGAAAAAAGGAAATAAAAGAAGGCAATTAACAAATTTCCAAATGTGGAACCCATGACTCCACTTGACCTTCTAGAAAACTGTTATTTTCACTTTATATATCACACACATACACGCACACATAATATAACTTTTTCTTTCTTTGAAGGTGCATTTGAGTATTCATATTTATTGTAAAATATCAAAGTAATGTTTTAAATATATTTTAGGAATAAAACCTAGAATTTGGAAACAAGCATATATTTAACATCACTTAGACAGTAAAAGTCCAAATTCCAAAATATAAATATGGTTTGAAATCATATAATATTAAAGATCAAGGTTCCATATAATATTCTCCATAGAGCTTGCCAAGAGAGAAGTACCATAATGCCCCAATATTTTACATCTTTTACGTCAATTCTCATGAGGTGATGAAAGGTCTCATTTATAAGAAGGGATCATTGTACATTCTTTTCTGGAGGCACTTTGTTCAAGAATAATATATGTGTGCCCCATCTTCGCATGCTCCCTTCCAATGTCTACACAAATGCCAAGCTATCCTTAAACATTTAGGGCATGGTAGTGTTTGCATCAAGTCAAGCAATGTGAACTTTATTAGCCCAAAATAACAATAGCACAAGGAACTGATGTTTTTAAGGTGATTTACATGGATCTAGACTAGAAAAAAAAGTTTAATATTAAAATTTTTATGTGAGTCAAGTACATGGCAAGCCAAAAAGGTGTCTATGTGAGCTTCATAGAATTTCAATAAATTGGGATATGTCATGCCATGTTATACGGTTAAGGAGCCAATAGTGAAACACCTTGTGAAAGGTGTGCCATTCTTCTTAAGTGAAACATTAAAAAATGGAATTTTTATCATCCAATGAAGGTGTACTAACCCCTCATTAACCTCCATACAGAAGGTTTTGGTATGTGATGATGCCATGTGAGCAACTTGCATGACGAAACATAACTTTACTATGCAAAAGATGCCCTCTAATTTGTGACAACTTGAAAAGATGATATTATCAGTAGCGAGGTGATTGGTATTAACCACCCATCCCCTCCCTTTTCATCATCCAATTAAGGTGCACAAACCCCTCATTAACCTCCATAGAGAAGGTTTTGGTATGTGACGATGCCATGTGAGCAACTTGCATGACAAAATAGAACTCTACCATGCGAAAGAGGACCTCTAATTTGTGACAATGAAGCACCTTGAAAAGATGATATTATCGATAATGAGGTGATTGGTATTAACCTCCTCTCTCTCTCTCTCTCCCTGCCCCCCCCCCCCCCCCAAAAAAAAAAAAAACCCATTACCACCACCACCACCACCACCACCAAAGAAGAAGAAGAAGAAGAATAAGAAAAATAGGAAAAACTAAAAAACAAACTAATCATGGATCCTCGATGGCACTTCTTTTGAACTTTCTTTTCTTTCCCAAGTTCACTTTACTTGCAAGACTTCAAGAAAAGTGTTGCGAGTCTTTGTGTGGCACTACATACTCGGTGACACTTATTTTGAACTTTTCAAATTGTTATTTTTATTTTTATTTTTCAGGGCTTACTTCACTTGCTAGACTCGAAGAAAGTATAGCGAGTCCACGCGTGGCCCACCAACGTGCCTATGGAACTAGCTAGTAGCAAGTGTTTGTAGAAATTGGACAGTGGACAGTCCGGATGTGGACAGTTAGTTGATGGGATCAAGAAAGGACGGGCCAGTTACAAATCGTGCTCATGTTGTGGCGTTCATGAAACTAGTATAACTAACGGTTCTTTGGATGAGTTTGGCCTGCGGACAAGATCATGCACAACTTACAAGGGATTCGTCTCCAAAGCAAATGTCCGAAAACGGCTTATTAGTCTCAATGAATGTGTGTCACTGTGTGCGTATGCGTGCGTGTGTTTATAAGTGTGTACACTGTACATAGATAGAAGTACGAGGTGTGTCAGAGATGGTGGGAGAGGCTCGCGACAAAGCCTGCTGGGAGAAGCAACTGCAAAGCAAAGGGCCTTAGCTTACCGTTGAAGGATGCCACCAGCTCAAGGGACACACACTCGCCAACAGACCCCATCGCCGTAGCTTCAAAACATAGGAATGCCATTCTTACCAGATCAGAAGGTTCTGATCTCTGCAAAAAGAAGCCCCCTCTCCTCCTCAGCAGGAATCAAAGACCAGGTTAACAGCTGCTTGCTCACAACAGTTTAGGGTTCCCCATGAGCAGGGAACATCTGCTGCCCTGACATCACCGTCATCATCAGTGTTGTTGCATGGCTGGTGAGCTCCATGGGATTGTGCCAAAGTGTGTTGCAATCCTCCTGATTTCATTGCTTGTGCTAGACTGCATATTCGTGGCCGATGCTGATGATGAGGCGGCCTCGGAGTCGTCTGGCGGCTATGGCTTCTCCTCTGAATCTGCAGCTGACGAGAAGCTCTCAGAGTCTGCTGATGAGGGTGCTGGTGATTATGGCTTCTCCAATTCCACCCCCAATGGGGTGCGCCGCGAAGGGGTTGATACTGCCCTCTGCAAGTATGCATTCATGAGGCTGGCATCTCATGCCAAGACAGGTGTAATCTACAACATCACCCTGCCTCCCTCGCTGCAACCTGGACTTTCTGCCCAGGTAATGCGTGTGCGTTCCGGGAGCGCACGCCGCCGTGGCCTTGTCTTCAATGAGTTCAACATCCCAAAGGACTTCATGGTGGTCACAGGAGGCCCCTTTGTAGTGATGGTCTACAGGAAGGCTTCTGATTTCACCATCTACTCTCTGCCCCAAGGCTACCAATTTCTGAGTCCTGTGGTGGGCATAGTCACATACACATCCCCCAACACTTCCTTTGACAGCTCTGACTTACCTGAGATGAATGTCATCTCACCCACATCCCCTCTCACAGCCACTCTTCCCCTCTACCAGCCTGGCAATGTGAGCAGCAAGAGCGATGGTATGAGGCCCTTGTGTGCCTTCTTTGACATCAACGGCACCGTGTCTTTTGCTAATCTCTCATCTCCTCCCAATCTGTGCTCTACTGACACTCTCCTAGATGTTGCTCTAGTCGCCCTGACATCCCAGTGGCAGCCAACACCGATCGCCCCAGCGCCGGCTTCCTCGCCGAGTACTCCACCATTGCTGTCCTCCTCTGCACATAGATCCAGCAGCTCCAGTGCATGGAAATTTGCAGTGGTTGCCATCCTGGGAGGTGCAATGGGGATGTGTGTGCTGGCTGCAATCCTTGTGTTGGGAAGCAGGGCGAGGAACAGCACAGTGCTCAAGCTTCTCAACCAAGAGGTTTCCTCCTCTTCCTATTTCAACAACCACCATGAGGCTCTGCAGACCTCCTTCATAGGCCACACCAGGGCCCCCACAGCTGCCGGTGTTCGGACTAAGCCCTCCCTAGAAACAGGTTCTCTCAGATCATCTGCATCCCCAACTTGATCACAATCCTCAGTTAAGGCTTTTCACTAGCACCACCATCTCTGCAGTGAGAGTCTAGTAGTGCAGCCATGGTGCATGCCTTTGTCTCTAATAGTGCAGCCATGGTGCATCCCTTTCTCTGGAGATTAAAACGCCATCGGAATTCCTGATTGCATTGCAGCTCAATGAGGAACACCGATCAAACTATAGGAGAGTCATGCCATTGCTTTCCATCTTACTTGATCACAGTCTGCAATCTTCAACGAATGCTCTTCACTAGAACTATCATATCTGCGATTAGCGTCTGCCATGGTGGTGCATCCATCTAAAGAGACTTATGTGGGAGCGGAATTTCTAATCTCATACCAGCCCAGTACTGGCGACGGAATAGGAAGAGAAAATTGACCGATCTTTGAGCACGAATTATATATACTCCTTACCGGTGCAACTCTCCTCTTGTGCACTTGCATACTCTCACTTACACGGCCTTGGGGGTCTCATCTTTCATATAAACTGTAATGTTCTTTGATTGCCATTTTTTGCCCTTCCTTTCTTAACGGCCTTAGTGGTGCTAGGGGGTAATCTTTGGTCTTCCCTCCCTCTTAAGTCTTGGCTATGAGGGAGGCTAAGGTTCTTGTGTTTTTTGTTTTGTTTTTTTCCCTTTGAGTTAGTAAGGCTGCCTATTGCATTAGCTCTCTCTCTCTCTCTCTCTCTCTCTCTCTCTCTTCCTTGGGAATGGAAAATGGAAAATTGTATTTCTTTTAGTAATTGTCAACAATGGTGCTTACTCGCCATACAATTTCGGTTTGCAAAATTTGATTTAGATTTATTGTGCTTATGTTTTTGGAAGTCAATCCTCCTACCATATTTGTCAAATTTATGACTTTATGATGGGTTCCCATAAATTTTTTGATAAGACAATGACTTCCAAGGGTTTTTTCTTTACAAGGCAAATTTCCACTTTTTAGGCTAAAAATAAGGGTCCCCAAATAAATTTGGCAAAAAGTAGATTCAAATCCAAGTCTCCAAAATCATAATGATCACCAAAGATTTAGAATTTTGGTCAAAAGATTAGATTTTGATAGCTCAAATCTACTATTCTATACATGAAGAGTATGCATGTCAATAGAGTATTTCGAAGTATGAAATATTGTATCTTTCTGTATTAAAGTATGTACTAATTTACCTCTCAAGTTGATGGCTTTGTCCCTAAAGTGTGACAAAATTTTCAAGTGAAGTGGTTGAAAAGGAAAGCACTAATGGCCTTAATAATGATGACTTATTTCTCTACAACATACTTTGATTGGTGATGTCTCGTGTGCAACACATCAACTTCTCATTCAATTTGTTCAAGTTATCCTTAATCCCCCCTCCCTGGTCCCCCCAAACAAATCTCTCTCTCTCTCTCTCTCTCTCTCTCTCTCTCTCTCTCTCTCTCTCTCTCTCTCTCTCATTTGTTGTCTCAAGGTATTATTCCCTTACATGAAGAAAACAATAGATTTGAGTGGTTTTATGATTGTTAGGTCTAGGCATCAAGACTTAGTTAATAAATTACCTTGCAAAGTTTTCCCTCAAATTTGCAAATTTTACTTGGGTATCCTTGTCTAGGAGTAGCGTCCTTGGATGGCCAAGCCTTGACTTCGCCTTTCAACTTGCACCATCATGGAATCACGACACACTCATCTTCCTCTTCATGAATTCAACATCTTTTTATGGATACCATCCCAACATATTCCACACAAGGCAACAAACACATAATGTGACAACTTATACTCAAGACACAATCTTAGTAGATTTGATGGTGCTTTGAACCTTAGGGCATGAGTGTATGTCTAATTTGGAAAAAACTCCTTCAACCTATGGGGAAGAACCTCAAGGCACGAGTGTATATTTAGTTTTGAAAGAAATGTCTCTTAACATATGGGGTTCAAGGTCCAAGTTAGTCACATCTAAACCCCATCTTAAACAAGAAATTTTGCATACACCCCTCCAATGTGTATATTAACCCTATGCTACTACAAATAAATTTAGGGCTATGTTGAATTTTACATCAAGCAAACATAGTTCAATCATAGATTCCACAAACTCATGTTTGAACCAAATTGGTGATATGAGGGGGGTCTATTGTTTGGGAGCTCAGGATGATGCCAAATAGAAAAGCAACTATAGTATACATGACTTAAATACAAATTGGCCAATATGTCTTGGTTTGAGTATTATTCACATCCGAAAAGAGTATATATATGAGTATACATTCAAGAATGTTGTCATTGAGTTGAAGTACATTTTATCATGTTGTAAAGGGGAGTTTCCCTCATACCTTTTATATAGCACACATCTTGCTAAGAAAAGGAGTAGCCATTTTACTATCTTTGATAGTTTGTAAATTGTGTTTGGGCACTCTTTCAACTCATTCCACTCTTTGTAGTGAAACTTAGCATTCTTGGGCTTTGTAAAGCTCTACACTTGATTAGGCTTGGCCTTTTCATGTAGTAGAGATGTGGCTGACTAATTGGAATGTGATTATTTTGTCGAGATTTGGGAATCAAAGCATCAACTCATTTGTCTTTTTTCTAGTTACAACATTTAGACTAAAAGTCCTTTTTAGCCCCTAGTTCTAATTCATAGTATTTGCTTTTGGCAGGGCTAAACTTGGCAATGATTATGGCCTTGGAGGAAGCCAAACATGTTCTTCTAGCCATGTACTTCACTTCACAAATTGTCTCCATTTTGAATGACCTACAAAATGATGCTATCTTCATTGGCTTTGCTTGATTAAGTAAAACTAAAAAAAAGATGAGGACTCTCTTAGTTTCTATCATTGTCATGATGCACTTTCCTTGACAATGAGCTAAGTCTAGCCCCTAAGGCTGTCTACTAGAGACATAAGTTTTTTTGTTGTCCCATTTAGGTGCATTGTAGCTCACATCACTTGTGAGTGCATCCAATGTGAACTCCTTGGCAACTAGCCTACCTAATAGATAGGTAGGCTAGTGGAACTAAGGGCTCATCATGTCAACTTCTACCAAGTGGAATACACATGTATTGGTCACATCTTAGTCTATTTGGTAATTATGACTCCTATCTTGTGTTAATGGCATCCTTTTCTCTTGAGAGATGTCTCTATGCTCTCTATGAGGCTTTGAGGTAGTAGAGGCATGCCTCTAGGATCTCAATGGGGCTTTAACCTAACAGAGGTTGATGATTTTCCCATGCTCCTTTCTCCATGATCACTTCTTGACAGCTTCTTAGCAAATTTTCTATTGTGACCTTTCATTTACATGGCCCTATTCTCGCCTTCTACTTGGGCTCTATGGTTTTTTCTTTGGGTCCAATTGATAGCTTTGGACCATGACATTGACCAAACCTTGCCAAGTTCTAATTGAGGCTTAAAATACTTGATGTGATCCTTATACTAGGTTCAATTGATGCATCTCATTTTTTATTATGTTTTCCTCTTTTTTTTGGGATCTTGCTTTCTCATTTTCTTCAATCTATTTAGTTGGAGTTCCTAGGAGGCTTGTGCTTCTATCTCACTTTAGGAATGGATGTTAGCATGTAGATAGATAGGACTAGAGCCTTAGTTAAAATTTCTTCATGTGAAAGCATGGGTACCTATATTGTGATTGCCCTATGAGGTAAAACACCACTTTTTGGGCAACCTAGTTGCCTGTGTGGTATGCCACAATCCTAGCACCTCAAACCACTTCTTTCCATTTTTAGATTCCTCCTGTTTGATTTCAATTATTTATTTATTTTTATATATTTTTGGTATATGAAAGTTTTTTGTGGTAGCAAAAATAACAATTATGCCTTTCATGAAGGTGGTGGTTTACATATATAGTGTGTGCACATTGGGTTTTTAGATTTGAGTTGTGAACACTACACTTGATCCACCCTTTAAGTGCAAGAATCATCTTTATGTACAAAAGGTCTAATGCAAATGTCTGTTTGAGTTGTTTTAATGTTAATGAAGGCTTGTATCTTAATGCCAATTTATTGCTAGAATAGTAATTGGCTAGTTACAAAGCCAAAAAAATAATTTACAAAGCACCCCTAGCCTTGTGTATTTTAATAAGCTTTTGTGTGCGAGCAATGTTTTATACCTCCCTCAAAGTTTTCACTAGTGGCACCACATTAGGGGACTTTTTGACTCAAAAATGGGCCTTCTAAGGAATTCCATATCACAATATTCCTAAAAATTTTATAAAATGTTTGCAAAAAAGAAGTATTTTTTTCGAGGTTTAGATTCTACTCATCAAGAGCTTTCCAATTATATACCGATCAATAGGGTTTGCAAGTGGGACAATGAAGCTACATAAAATATTCCTTTTTTCAAGGGAAATATTGCCATGATGGCAATATTTCCCATGCAAAAGGAAATCTTTGGCTACAACAACATTCCTTACTCAAAAGAGAATCTTTGATGTAACTTCATTGCCCCACTTGCAGATCAGATTGACTCATATATCATCACAAGGCTCTTGGTGAGTATAATCTAAATCCTTAAATTTAAAAAAAATTAGAGTTTTTTTGTGAAAATTTTTATCATGCACCCCCTTTTTTAGGGAATATTGTGACATGGCATTTGTTAGAAGGCCCATTTTTTAGTCCAAAAAACTTACTCCTAAAAAGTCATCATGTTGAAAAAAAAAAGGAAATACCCTTGAGTTGAAATATGGTATGGCTTATTTCCAAGAGGTGGCATTGTTGGAACTCTTCTTCTTTCAATACAAGTTCCACTCTCTCTATGGCTACCTCTCACATATCTAGCTCCTACTCTAAATCCAAACCAACTATGCTCTCTTCACTTAATCCCATGAATATGAAAGATTGTAGTAGGCTCGCCAAAACTTACATTCGTTGTTATAGTCCCTAGCTCATTGCAAGGAACTTTGATGGGCCCTGAATCCAAGTGATACTTCCCTAGTGAGGCTCTCAACCCACCTCTTTAATCTAATCTAGCTTCACCTAATTGCCACCAAGAAAAATAGAGAACCAAGAGAAAGAAGTGATGCGAGAATGGAGAAATATATTCTCCTTCCCACTACTTCATTCTCTCCCTTGCACACACACACACACACACACACACACACACTCTCTCTCTCTCTCTCTCTCTCTCTCTCTCTCTCTCTCTCTCTCTCTCTCTCTCTCTCTCTCTCTCTCTCTCTCTCTCTCTCTCTCTCTCTCTCTCTCTCTCTCTCTCTCTCTCTCTCTCTCTCAAGGTGGAGCTATGGCAATCTCAAACTTGCAAGATGTGAAGGTTAAAGAGAAGAAAACAAAGTTGAAATAAGTAAATAACTAGGTGTAGAACTTCTTTGCCTTGTCCCTCGCTCTATTCAACAGACACACACCCTCATCACCCCTCTCTCTCTCTCTCTCTCTCTCTCTCTCTCTCTCTCTCTCTCTCTCTCTCTCTCTCTCTCTCTCTCTCTCTCTCTCTCTCTCTCTCTCTCTCTCTCTAAATTTGGCTAGTGGAAGCAAGAAAGCAAAAGATGGAAGCAAGAGCTAAAAGTTGACACACATTAGAATGAGAGACTCTTTTTATTTTACGCATGATATACATAGGGTTTCTCTAGTAGGTGTCCTCAACCCTTATCCTCTCTCAACTAATCAACTAATCTTATATATGCCCTTTGGCTTTCGTGGTTTCCCAAAATAGATTGGTGATGTGGCATGGACTTTTCATGATTGACAAACTTGGTCATAGATCTCCATTCCTTGCAAGTCTTTTATGCAAATATCAATATAATAAAAATACAAGCATGGTTTTAGAAGATCTAACAATTTCAAAGAGATTTAACCCAACTCACTTTTTACCAAAAGTATTCTAGTAGGATATGATAAGATACAACTGAGATGTTGTGCTTGTAGTTTCCTAATGCTTATGATAAAGTTTATAATTCTCAAAACATTATTGTAGTATTTCCTAGCATCTCATTGGACTTTCAACTTGCTTTCCGTAGCTTTAAGTCCACTTTCCTTTTGATTGGTTGGTCTCCATTGACTTACTTTATCTTGACTTTAAATTTGCATCCTTTGTCATTTGGGGTCAATTTCACACACCTCATTGGATGGGTGTAATTTTTTTGGCAATCTCTCTTAGACAAGCTTTTTATCCATGGAGGTAGATAGGTGAGCATTTAGTTTATACTAAGCACGTCGCACCTAGATTCTCACAACGCTTCATGCCAATGCTCTCCTAGATGCTTTGGATTGGAGTTGTTTTAATGCCTTGTACTAAAGCTCAAGGCACCAATGTCAATAAAACAATTAGGTTACTTTGCATTGTCAAGCATTTTCACATAAATTGAAAATCCCTAGAAAAACATTACAGAGATAGGATATATGTTAGCCTAGCTATTTGTGTGACTCTTTGTTTTGTTGTTTTGTAGTTGAATTTTTAGTGTTTTTCTAGATCATAAAATATTTTTGTCATTTTATTTGGATTTTTTGGTGTGAAAACTTAATAGCCTTGGTTGAGATTGGTGTTTTCCTACACAAATTAAAACAAAACTTTTATGGTAGTCACAAAACATCTCGAAACATATACATTTTCTTGCCGATACTCTTGCACTACACAATAATTATATGTTCACAAGTACTTCATGTTGCACTTGTCGAATGCACTACACTCGAGGGTCGTCCCTTGATTTTATCAAATATTTCCATGCTGAGGATTGGGTTGATGCACATTTCGCACCATTGTTGAGCTCTAGCATGGCATGATGCTCATTGTAGCAATATGTAGTAAATCTTAGATGCACATGCACTTGAGAGAGCACCTTTCATTATACATGCACTATTCCTTGCATGCATGAGTGTTGGGATATTCGTCACCAAAATAAGAACCGCTAAATGAGTGGGGAAGGTGGTTCAAGGTGAGTTTGAGGATTGTGAAGGATGCCTTCAGTTATGAGATGGGTTGTTTTACTTGATCAACATCATGAGGACCATTATTTTTTGAGAGACTATGAGATTTGGGTGGGTGGAGTAGAGCACAATATTTCTTCCTTTGCTGAGTGATGAGAGGTGAGGTTAAGGATTGTAAAGTAATCAAATAATTATGTTTGCATCTTGCATAGCACATGGGCACTTGTAGATAGGCTGGGCACTAATTCTTCACTGCATCCATATCTTTGTATGTGACAATATTTGTATGATTGCATGGTATGGATCCAATGTTGCAATTCTTCTCAAAACATGAGTGATTGATCATGGAGTTTATCTTTGAAAACATATTTTTGAATAGGGCAGATTACATTAAGACATAAGCGACTACAAAAGATTATTGTTAAGAAAAGGGGATGCGGATAGATCATGCATGTTATACACTAGTTACATGTATTGAAGAAGGCATTCATCAAAATCAAGGGTCCTTACTTGCTTGATTATTATAAGCAAGCGAGTTTTCATCTTTGAGTTATTATTTTGAAAGAGCTTAATGATGGCTCAAGGGACTCGGTGGTAGTTTATAATACTTTGGAAGACCAAGGCAAGAAAGATTTTGAGGAAGTATAAATATTTTATATGAATGAGGAAGATGGCATCTACAAAATGGAGAAGTGGCGTGCTATATAAGTATGGTGGAATCCCATGAGGAAAGTGAACATGATCAAAATTATGAACACGAGGAACTTTAGACACAAGACTGGATAGTAAAAAGACCCGCATCTAGTAAATGAACAAATTTTCCTAGTTACCAAGTAGGAATTTTCATATTCAAAATAGGTTTTTAATTTTACTACATAGAAATGAAGCTATAACTGGTAAAATGAATCTTACTTAGTAAATGCATGAATTTTTGCTAGTGGATTTAAACTAGGTTTTTAATTTTACTAAATAAATGTATATAAAGCTAAAAACTAAAATAAGTGTCTATATAGCAAAGCAAACAAATATTTTTTCAGTCATAGAAAATAATAATGTTTATATAGCCAAGCTGAGAAATTAACACTTGTTGCAAATATGTTATGCTAGTGTGTTGTGCCTCAACCTATGTTGCCATGTATAGGAGAGTTATTAGTGTAGCTTATGTCTCAATCTTATCTTGCGCGTTTTCATCTAAAACACACTATTTCATATATAGGCAATGGTGGAATAAGCTTTCATTGTAGCCATTGTTTTCACCAAACATAGTTTTGCAATGCAAAGGGGAGGATCTATAGAACTATAATGTGATGTGGTAGGTATGGAGATTTTATCACGGTAACATAAGAAACATGCAAAACTATTAAGACAAAAACTTGTCAATTCAATTCATGCATATCCATCTATTCATATTCTCATGCATGGTTTATGTTTGATATCTCAATAATCATGCATTTGCATGCACTTTCATTTATAAAAATTATGCATGCACATGGTATTATTGCAAGAGAGATATATTTTATATGAATTGGAAAATGTACAAGTTAGTGCGAAGCTTCATCTTTGCAAGGTATAAAACTTGCAAGACACACACATGCACATTATTTTAGTCCTTCGTTTCTTTGCATGTGGAAGATTAAATATGCATGTGCATGCATGCTATCCTTCTTTTTGGACACTTGAACATGTTCATGCTTGTGAAAAGCTTAAGATAACTACATAAATGGGCCTATTCAATGTTATCAAATGCAATAGATTTACTAAATTAACACACACACACACACACACACACACACACACTCTCTCTCTCTCTCTCTCTCTCTCTCTCTCTCTCTCTCTCTCTCTCTCTCTCTCTCTCTCTCTCTCTCTCTCTCTCTCTCTCTCTCTCTCTCTCTCTCTCTCTCTCTCTCTCTCTCTCTCTCTCTCTCTGTGTGTGTGTGTGTGTGTGTGTGTGTGTGTGTGTCTCCCTCAAGGTGGAGCTATGGCAGTCTCAAAATTGCCAGATGTTTGAAGGTTAAAGAGAAGAAAACAAGGTTGAAATAAGTAAATAACTAGGTGTAGAACTTCTTTTCCTCAGTCCCTCACTCTCTTCAACACACACACACACACACACACACACACACACACACACACTCTCTCTCTCTCTCTCTCTCTCTCTCTCTCTCTCTCTCTCTCACTCTCTCTCACTCTCTCTCACTCACTCTCTCTCTCTCTCTCTCTCTCTCTCTCTCTCTCTCTCTCTCTCTCTCTCTCAAAATTTGGCTAGTGGAAGCAAGAAGGCAAAAGATGGAAGCAAGAGCTAAAAGCTGACACACATTAGAATGAGAGACTCTTTTTATTTTACACATGATATGCATAGGGCTTCTCTAGTAGGTGTCCTCAACCCTTATCCTCTCTCACCTAATCAACTAATCTTATCTATGCCCTTTGGCTTTCGTGGTTGCCCAAAATAGATTGGTGATGTGGCATGGACTTTTCATGATTGACAAACTTGGTCATAGATCTACATTCCTTGCAAGTCTTTTATGCAAATATCAATATAGTAAAAATACAAGCATGGATTTGGAAGATCTAACAATTTCGAAGAGATTTATCCCAACTCACTTTTTTACCAAAAGTATTCTAGTAGGATATGATAAGATACAACTGAGATGTTGTGCTTGTAGATTCCTAGTGCGTATGATAAATTTTATAATTCTCAAAACATTATTGTAGGATTTCCTAGCATCTCATTGGACTTTCAACTTGCTTTCCCTAGCTTTAAGTTCACTTTCCTTTTGATTGGCTGGTCTCCATTGACTTTCTTTACCTTGACTTTGAATTTGCATCCTTTGTCATCTGGGGTCAATTTCACACCCCTCATTGGATGGGTGTAATTTTTTTGGCAATCTCTCTTAGACAAGATTTTTATACATGGAGGTAGATAGGTGAGCATTTAGTTCATACTAAGCACGTCGCACCTAGATTCTCCCAATGCTTCATGCCAGTGCTCTCCTAGATGCTTTGCATTGGAGTTGTTTTGATGCCTTGCACTAAAGCTCGAAGCATCAATGTCAATAAAACAATTAGGTTACTTTGCATTGTCAAGCGTTTTCGCACAAATTGAAAAGAGTTTTCGCATAAATATGCATGCGCATGCATGCTATCCTTCTTTTTGGACACTTGAACATTTTCATGCTTGTGAAATACTTAAGATAACCACATAAATGAGCCTATTCAATGCTATCAAATGCAATAGATTTACCAAATTAACACACACACACACACACACACACACACACACTCTCTCTCTCTCTCTCTCTCTCTCTCTCTCTCTCCATAATCAGAATACATTAGAAATGTAATGTTCACACCTTTTTTAAATTAATATCAATTGTTGTCAAGTAGACTTCAACAATTGTCATAGTACTCATGTTTAAGTGGAGCTCAATATCAATCAAGGAGGATTTTCTTATGCATATCAAGTATTTTCTTGAATTTCTCTATGCTATCATACAAGTTTGAAGCCATTCTTGATCCACCTTTCTTTATGATGCTCATGTTACAACTTCTCAAACCACAATCTTAGTAGATTTGGTCTTATGAATTTCCTTTATGAACCATCAACGTGTGAAGACAAAAGCAAAGGAAAACTCACTAATTTATGTAATGGTCTACCCTTTCAAATTTTGTATTTGTGTGTGTCTGTGTGAAGGCAAATAGAAAAGGAAAACTTACTAATTTATGTAGTGGTACATCCTTTAAAAATCTCTGTGTGTGTATTAAAACTAAAAACTTCTAAAGGAATGAGGGTGCACATGGATGTGCTAGAGTATTACCCCTTTTTTTGTATATTTTGGATTTTTAGAAAAGGTTCATGTATTGCATATTCCTTAAACTACTATATCATTTAGAGAAATGACACAAAACTATCACAATGGCACTTAGATTGACCAATAATTTTAGCTTTACAAGATAGGAGGTTTGGATAACATCCTTGCAAGGTCTATCACAAGAGGTTGAAAACATTTTGGATTACTCACTATTCTAGCAACATAGATGAACCTTCTCTTTTAGGAAACTATCATAAGATGAAAGGATTCATCTAATGTTCCTCCATAATTGATGAGTTGGCACTTTTAGGTGCTTTATTGATTTTGTGTTGGTACTTAAACCTAGGAAATCCTCTTGCACTTATCTCTATTATATCCTAATATGAAATGGTTCTTTTTTGGCAATCATTGAATATGTGACTTGATTATTAGATAGATTAACTTGATTACATTGCTATCACTACAATGACTTTTGGATATAACTAGAAAGCTACATTACTCAAAAATATTATAGGAATTCTCTTTGGATATAAGAGAAAACTTTGTTAAATTAATACATGTTTCTCATATTTTAGACATTCCAAGCTCCATTTGTATGGAGCTTATAAATATTTGTTGACTATGAAGCTTGAACCATAAGAGCCAGTGTGCTAGCATGCAACCCACTTGTGAGCCTATGCTCCAAAAGGACACCTAGGACATCGAAACCTAATTTCCCTTCTACATGCACCAAGGGGTCGCATGACAATCAAGGTCACTATGCAATTGGCCATACCATCAAGCACCCATAGGATTGTCACTTCCCTCAAAATTATAAGAGGTAATTGCACTCTTCCACTTTAACCAAGAGCAAGTGCTTGTCAATGACATTTGGTCCCCCTCCAATCAATTCACTAACCTACATGCTAATTCACATGAACACCTACTCACTACAACCTTCCAAACTAAATTGGTAATATTATATCGTGAGCTTATTTCACAATATACCGAGCATTTTTGGAATGCTTTATTGCAACTTCGAATGCTCGAAGATGTACCTGAGGCAACCCATAAACGCAAGTTTATGTCTGGCTTACTTGGACATTTTAATGCGGAGGTCAACATGTTCAAGCCAACAACTCTCGAAGATGCAATTTCCTTGGCCCATGACATTGAAGACAAAACAAAATTCGAGGACGAGAGAAGTGACCACAACAATTTCAAACTAATGGTAACTTTGGTTCAAAACAATTCAATTCAAATTTTCGAAGATTCAATCAAAACCGTTTCCTTCCATCTTCATTCCGTAAATCTTGGACAAGACCACTTGCTTTACCATCAAACACAAATCCAAACCCTAAGCCATCTCTCTAGCCAAATCCCAACATTCCTAAACTTCCTGCTATTACCAATAATATATCTAAAGCCAAACCTATAGTCTGTTACAAATGTCATCAACTTGGACATCTAGCGATGGATTGTCAATCCAAAAAGCCAATTGTACACATCAATTATTTGGGAGTGACTGAAGATGAAGAACATGAAGAAATGTTGGATTTCACGGAAGACGATGATGATATCGGTACTACTTTAGATACTTTACCAGGTATGCCAAATTCCCATTCTTTATTAACAATGAAATGCCTTGTGCATGGTAAAGAAAAGACTATTTTACATGATGATGGGAGCACACACGATTTTATTTCTGTAAAATTGGTCAAAGAATTGAATTTACATATTGTTTCTACACATTATCGCATTAAGGCTACATTCTTAGGCACTAGATACAATGGAACACAAAAAGTGCATGACTTAGAAATTAAAATTGGTGACTATGTCAAACGTAGAAATTTCTTAGTTGTGCCTTTGCAATCTAGTGACATTATCTTAGGAATGCCTTGGCGTCATCAGTACAATCCTGAAATAGATTATTCCACGCATTCAATGAAGATTCATTCTAATGGAAAATAAATCACATTGCATGGTATGCACACTTTCAATAATTTTCCATTGCTTAGTCATACACAGGCTAAACGTGCATTACAAAAAGGTAGCAAATCCTATTTAATATGGGTGAATGAAATCGAGGCTAAAGAAAATCAAATGCATCCTAAGCATGCACAATTTCTTTCACAATTTCAAGATTGTTTTGCTGCTGACTTACAACCTGGCTTACCACCTATATGTCCCGAAGATCACAAAATAGACCTAATTCCTTGATCACAACCACCATGTAAAGTACCATATAGACATAACCAAATTGAACAGAAAGAAATTCAAGCCCAAGTTAAAGAATTGTTAACCCGAGGACTCATTAGACCTAGTAGTTCTCCATTTGGTGCACCTGTCTTATTAGTGAAGAAGAAAAACAATACATATTACATGTGCATTGATTATCGTGCCCTAAATAAAATCACAGTTAAGAATAGATATCCAATTCCTAGGATAGAATATCTTATGGACAAGCTACAAGGGTCTGCAGTATTTAGCAAAATAGATCTTAAATCTGGATACTATCAAGTAAGATTGGACACATCTGATATATATTCAAAACTGCATTTAGAACACAATTTGGACACTATGAATTCCTTGTTATGCATTTTGGTTTAACTAATGCACCAGCCACATTCGATAGTATGATGAATCACATATTTTTGAAGCATTAGCATTGTGTCATTGTTTTCTTTAATGACATATTGGTTTTTCCAGTAAGAATGAGAATGAGCATTATGAACATTTATCTTTGGTTTTCAAATTATTGAAAGATAATCAATTATATGCTAATTCGAAAAAGAGTGAATTTTTTCAAACAAAAATTGAATATCTAGGACATATTGTTTCATCTGAAGGTATTAAAGTTGACCCCAAAAAGATGGAAGCAATCTTGAAATGGCCGATACCTAAAAATGTGGACGAATTACGTTTTTTCTTAGGTCTTGCTAGCTTTTACAGAAAATTTGTGAGAAATTTTTCATTGCTTGCATTACCTTTGACAAAATTATTAAAGAAAGGCATTGTGTATCATTGGTCCGACAATCAACAAAAGTCCTTTGATTTACTAAAACATGCTTTAACTCATGCTCCTATATTACAATTACCTGACTTCAATAGACCATTTTTCCTAGTAGTCACACTGATGCTAGTGGATCTGGAATATGAGCAGTCCTTATGCAAGATTCTCATCCCATAGCCTACTCTAGCTGCAAACTTAAACCCTATGAACTTAAGTATTCTACCTATGATAAGGAATTGCTAGCTGTAGTACAAGCTTTACGTCAATGGAAACACTATTTAATGGGATCTAAATTCATGATCAAAACTGACCGATAAAGCATTAAACATCTCCTTAGTCAACCACAAATATCTGACCGACACATTAAATGGGTTGCTTTTATTCAAAGTTTTCATCCACTCAACTTGAAAAAGAAAATGTTGTTGTCGATGCTTTAAGTAGAAGACCGACTATTCATAATATCTCTGTGATATCTTTTGACTCTCTTATCCCTATGAAAGATACCTACAACCAAGACCCTAGTTCTCAAGCTGATTGGAATAAATTAGTGCAAATAATTGGATTTCCATTGATTCATTGTCTTACACTGATGGATTTATGTTTTATGAAAAAAGATTATGTGTTACTATTCCATTTCGATCATTTATTTTGAATGAAATTCATTGTCCCCCATACCAAGGCCATAGAGGATTTATTTTTACTTTGCGTACACTGATTGAAGATTTTTATTGGCCACACATGGAATCTGATGTATCTAACTTTGTATCTGAATGCTTAATTTGCCAAAGAGCTAAACGACACCATGGTAAACAATATGGTTTATTAATGCCTTTACCAATTCCATAATGACCATGGGAATAGATCTCAATGGATTTTATCACTGGTTTGCCTAACACTAAAGCTAATCATGACATGATTTAGACTATTGTTGATAGGTTTAGCAAACAAGCATATTTTATTCCATGCAAGAAAACATTAACTGTATCTCAAGCTGCTCAATTGTTCTTGAAAATTATTTTCACTAATCATGGTTTGTCAAAAGTTATTATTTTTGACCGTGATTCCAGATTCTGCAATAATTTTTGGATTACTTTGTTTGCTAACTTAGGAACAAAGATTGATTTTTCATCTGCATTTCATTTTGAAACGAATGGGCAAATAGAAGCTACTAACATTACCATTTTAGATCTTTTGCATGCATACACAATTTCAAAACCACAAACATGGGATACACATTTACATTTACTTCAGTTTGCATACAATAACACACCACATACAGCTATACAGAAAGCACAATTTGAAATTATTTATGAATATAGATTACCTACACATGTTGCATCATTGTCAAACAAAGTTCAAGCTGTTGATGATATTGCTAACATGCATACTACTATATATGATGAAGTTAAAGATATGATTGCAAAATCCCATTAATCATATACAAAACAAGCCAACAAGAAAAGAAAAGCTATGAGTTTCAAAGTTGATGATTATGTTTGGTTACGAATTGAAAAGCGAAGATTACAATGTGTTGACAAACACCCTGTTGTAAAGTTAGCTCCTAGATTTTATGGACCTTTCAAGATCATTTACAAAATCAATGACAATGCATTTAAACTAGAATTACCACAACACTGGAAAATCCACAACACATTTCATATCAGTTTATTACGACCTTTTAGACGCCAATTACCTGTACATCCTGTTTATGAAAACCCTCCTTTGCTAGAAGAAGAAACTAAAATCCTTAAGCCTGAAACTATTCTAGATATCGACTTTATGACCACTAGAACTGGCCGTAGATATTCTAGATATCTGGTTAAGTTTAAAAATCATCCTATTGAAGAGGCCCAATGGATGCACACTCGAGACCTAAGTACTTACCCCTCACAGTTGGCTCCACATTGAGCTAATAGCAATTGAGGACAATTGCTATCCCACCCCGAGGATATGATGCTAGGAGGCATATTCCACAGTGGATTCCATGAGGTTTTACGGTGGATTCTATAAAATTATATTTATTTCCGGGGCTCATACACAAGGTGGATTCCTTGTGCGAAAAGTCGATGGGGAAGCTTGTCCTTTTCGAGTGTCTTGTTAATTTAATCTGCAAGTGGGTGATTCCATAGCGAGTGATTCCGCAAAATACATATTTAAATTAATAGATGTTTATGAGTTTAGAGTGCTCACTCGTAATAGGATTGAGTTCTAACCAATTTATTTATTTTGTAGCTGAAGACTGCTAGGTATTCACTTTTGTCGATTTAATTTTATTATTTTCTAACAATTGTGAATGCTTCAGTTGATGTGTAGAGCAGGCAACGGTGGCATTGGGAAGCACTGGTGGGCGATAGCGTGTATTCAAGTCATTTAGAAGAAATTATCATTTTTTATGGATGTGCATCTTAGGTGTGGCGCCAATATTTATTTTGACATGCTTATTTATTGAAGCGCTTGACATTTATTTATTATTTTGTATGCGCATAGGTGCATGATTTAAAAATTTATTATTGGACATTGTATTTGGGTACAGCCCGACTCTTTGGGCGCCCAATAGCTTTAATTCTTTAGTGGGACAAAAGCAAACACAAAAGCTAATGCGTGCTAATTATAAATTGGGCTATTTTTTTGAGCTTGGAGATAAATAATATATCAAATACATGCTTTGTGGAGCACTCACACAAGGCATGGGGGGAGATTGTATCCAATTGGTCTTTTGCTTCATGTCGTGCAAGTCTTCTCTCTTGTTTTTTGTGCAAAAGTAGAGTTCTTTTGTTCTTAGGGACCTTCCGGCGCTTACTACGCGCACATACAATATCCAATCTATGCACCATAATCTCCAAAGTTTTTGTGAGCTTTCTCTTTATGTTTCAATTCTCCTTCTCCAAGTCCATAACTTTAGACTGTAACTCCATATTTTTCACATGTGTAGCATGCACAGTATCTTCAATTACAGACATTGCTTGTTGTAGGCTCTAGTTCTCCCTATCCTTCTCAGCGAATAATCTATCATTTTCCATCAAAGACTGCATGTTCCCTTGCAATCTTATCTGCATATTTGTCAAGGCTTGATGAACCCGTGTTAATCCTTGTGTGAGAGGTGTGCATGTGTATCCATACAATCCTTCATTGCCTTCACAAACAAACTTTACAAATGATGTAACCCCTTCAAATTGTGGTGGCCTTTGAGTGAGTGGATCGAGTGGATAAATGCACCCATCAATCCAAATGTCTACATGTTTTTTAATTCCATGCTTTTTTTTTGTTGCATCATGTATCTTATTGCATCATCCCTTTTCACAGTTCTTTTGAACATTGGTGTATATTCATCCTCTAATTGAAAGTGAATATCTCTTTTTCTCTTGGTACGTCCTAAACCTACATCATGTAAAGAAAAATATATGCCAATTTTAACTTGGATTATCATTCAAATCACATAATTACACCCCTTTGATTCACTATATTTTTGTTCTTTTTTACCTAGTTGGATCTTGGATCTTGTCTCTTTCTCTTGATTTCAGTCATGATTGACCCTAATGAACCCCTAATCTACATGTAATCTTAGCTTTTCATCTACCTCTAATTAGCACCCAATCTTATCTTCTGTTCTATCCAAAACATTCTCTCTCTCTCTCTCTCTCTCTCTCTCTCTCTCTCTCTCTCTAAAGAAGAATTGATCAAAGATATTTAAACACATTTATACAAAAGCTTGGCTAGTGAAGAACAATAACATCATCTTGTCTTCTACCCTAATTTACTCTTTGTCACTCTATCACTTATTTTTTTAGTTCATCTCACATAGTCATCTCTCTTTACTCCTTTCTCCCTCTATATATATATATATATATATATATATATATATATATAACATCATAGAGATTTAAAAAATAAAGTTACCTCCATTATCTCTTGATTGCTTGTAGTAAAGAGTGTTGAAAAGGAAGATATCTTATAGCATAGTACTAAAGAGGGAGATTGCTTGTAGTAAGATAGAGAGTGTTGTAGATAGAGATTATTTAATTTCAGCAAATGCTATCACAACCACTCTTGAGATTTCTTGTAGCAGGGTAGAGAATGTTTTAGATAGTACTGAGTGTTGCTTCAAAAGAATTCGTATAGAAGAAACCATAATCTAGAGGGAAGGAGAAGAGCATGCAAAATTACAAACAAAACTAGAGCTTTGAGAGGGAATGAAAAAATGCCCATAAATAAAGATATACTTGTCCAAAAAAGATAAAAATTTACAAGGAAACTCTTGAGCCAAAAAGGTGTCTCTAGGTAAAAAATAATCTTAAAATATGATGTGTACGTCATTTTGTATCGTTTTTTAACTTCCGCCCTTTTAAGAAGCCAGAATGAGAATGATTCTAACATATTTTCATATTGAAAAGTCATGAGGACTTTAAAGAGTCGTATATTAATGATTGGCTCCGTTTTTAGAGAAAATAGAATTGTATTTTTTACATTATGAGGATTTGAGAAAAAACAACATTATCCTATAGTTTGGGAATAAAATAATAGGTGAAATCTATTGAAAATACAAATACGAGATTTGCTTGATTCTAGAAGATCTCTTATTATAATATAATTTTGGAATCTCTTTTTAGAGAGAGAGAGAGGTGAGAGAAATCCCTTAAGGGGCAAAAAAGAGAGTCCATATTTCTCCTAATGTGAATTGACATAACCAGGATTCTTTCTCGTTCCCATCATCTTTACCAATGTAACACTATAATTTTCTTCTAATATTTCTACTATGAATAGATTGTTACATGTCAATCTTGCCTCAATCATCCAGTCACAATGGCACTAACTATTCTTGTCATGTGACCTTGGATTGAATATGAAACAAAGATATACATACATACAAACAAAAAATTCTTTATTTATGACGTCTTCATATTTCAATTCACATGTAAAGCCAAAAATGTTAAGGTTTTATGATAATGCTTTACTGTGTTAGCTTTTATACATTGGTCCTCGAAGTCCACTTTTCATTATTACAATCTTCCCACTAGTATAACAGGCAATGCATGAGAAAAAATTATCATTTTGCTTTTACTAGTTAACTTGTATTATAGTTTTGTTGAAACTATTAGTGCTATGTAAAAAAAAAATTGCTTCATTAATGGTTTTGACTAGTTTTCTTGTATAGGAAAACTTTATTATATCTACAATTTCAACTAGTTTTCTCATCTAAGAATATTTTACTAGATTATCATCAACAAGAGTTTCCAAATTTTCCTATGTAAAAATATTCTACTACATCACTAACTTGTAAAGTGTTCCACTTTTACGAGAGAAAAAATCTCTCCTTTTTAACTATATGGGAAAGTGTTCCTTGTGGAAGAGGCAAGTTGGTGACATGGAGATCCGGAGTAGGAAGAGAGTTCTGAAAGGCTTAAGAGGCATAGAAGAGAGGAGACTTGTGGACAGGGAGAATTAGGCGTTAAGCTGGTATGATCATGGAAGGAAAAGAGCTTGTATCTGGGCCAGTACTGTTATCACCAAAGCAGGTGGCAGATCCCAGCGAGAAAACTATCTCGTGAACTTGCTTATCATCAAAGAAACCTTTTCTGGAGGGCGGCAATCCTCAGAGCGGGTAATACCTCTGACCATAGTAAGCGATGGAGATGCGGGGAGAGGACGCGGAGTTGGTCGTAAGCGATGGGGGCGGAGAGCGAAATAAATAAATGCCAAGAGGAGAAGGGATGGCAAGAAGGGGAGGCAACTGAGAGAGTAGAGAGGGGCCGGCGATGTCGACGGAGGTGATGATGGCAGCAGCACTAGGAGGAGGGGGGGCCCGAGTGAGAGCATCAGCGTAAGCCATGGACGACGATGGGCCGAAGACGGGCAGGCAGTCGTGTCGAGTGGAAGGAGCGAGTTAGCTGTTAAGGGTATCCCGACGATCGACGTGGAGGGGATGTTGCCGGCCTCACGCAGGGCGGGCGATGATGATGAAGGAGGGGGAGGAGAGCAGGAGGCGGGCGATGATGAGGAGAGTGGAGGTGGTGCGGGAGATCGTGCGGGCGGCGGAGGAGTGGGGCTTCTTCCAGGTGATGAACCACGGCGTCCCGCCGGCGCTGGCGGCCATGGACTATGGACTGCAAACGGATGTATTTGGTATAGGGACGCTTGTGCTGGAAATCCTCTGTCCTTTGGCTGGGGCAGTACTGTGCTTCGGCCTTGTTCTGTATTTCCACAGCTTCAAGGTGGGCAGACAGCAACAACAGCTGGTGTTACGTGATTTTGACTCACCATGGATTGTTCGCATGGTGCTTGCAGTTGGCTTCTGTGTAGCGTGGAGCCTGGGCGATCAGTTGGTTCAGCAACCTTGGTTGAGGGAGAAGCATGGAGTCTTAATGAAGGCTTCCACCTCGCATTGAGAGGCCGTCGTCAAAGCATTGCCGGAAGCTGCTGCTAGTGCAGGATGCAGATACACCATTGAACAGTGCCGCATTGTTACGGTAGGTGGAGGACACCTACTCCACCTACCGTTATGTATCGGGGCGGTCGCTTTTTACATTTGCACCAGCCGCCATGGAGCGCACAATGACGACTAGAGTTGCATCCATGAATGCTTATCGGCAGCGACGCTTTACTTAAAGAATCACTATACAGTTATACAATCTGTGTAATGAGCTTTAGATGAAGTACAGAATACACATTGTAGCAGACTGAAGTTTGAAGAAGTCTCAGTACACTTCAGCGAGGTTGGAAAGAGAAGAAGTTCTCTGCGTTGATCAGAGATATGGGAAAACATGATAGAGATAAAGCGCACAGTGAAGAAGTGACCTGCGGTGGCGGTCGGCGTGTATTTCTGATGGAGAAGCACTGATCGAAATGATGAATTTGGCTCCTCAACCAAAAGGAAGAACTTAATAGGAAAGACGAAAGTTTTCGAAAATGCATTACCCTGCTCGTTGTGTGAAGGTGGTGACCAGATGATTTTTTCACCCCAAAAAAAAAAAAAAAAAAAAAAACTAAATCCTACATTAAGCCTTAAAGCTTTAGAAAAGCAAAATGAAAATGAAAAGCCTAAAGCTTTTTCAACACGTGAACAAGATGAGAGAAATCTATTTAAGGATGGAGAACAAAGAGCATAGGCCCCTTCTCTTTGGTTTTGTGCACAAGCCTTGAATGTGAGGAGAGGAGGGCCATACACGAAATTTCTAGAGCTAGGTCTACTAATTTCGAACATCTTTAGGTGGCATACTACCAAATTGCTTGATGTTTCATCACAATAAAACTAGAGGTACGGAGATTTAAAGAGGTTATGTTTTTTCAAACTCAAGTCTTTATGCTTTGTTGTTCGAAGATGCTCTACATTGTGTGTGTTTTTTGGTGTAATTGAGGCTATAAGAGGTATCATATTTATTAAGTTTGGATTGGGTTTGTTGGTGAATGGTCATGAATAGTCACAGTTTTTAAGTCAAGTCAAGCACCTAGACAAAGTCATACACTTTACCAGCACTCTTTGTTGTCTCATTTTCGGGTTGTGTGAGAGGGTTATCCTCACTGACTCTCGTGAAATAGTGTCCTAATGCACATTTCATGTACTTGAATACCATTACCTCCACACACACACACACACACAAAAGGCACAATCAAGGTTGCCATGTGGCACCCCTATGGAAGCTTTTTGGGGGGCTAGAATTGTGACATAGGGCCACTTGACAATCTTTTGTTTTGAATATTAATATTAATATATAATTATATCATATAACTATAATAATTAGGTTATTATTTGAAATTATCATATTATATATGTGTGTGTATATATATCAATGAATATATTAAGAGATTCCCTCTCTCTCTCTCTCTCTCTCTCTCTCTCTCTCTCTCTCTCTCTCTCTCTCTCTCTCTCCATTAGGGGCAATCGCAAATGCATGGGTGGGCCAGTCTTGATTGTGCGGGAAAGATGGGAGTCATCAACTTTTGCTGGGGTGCTCCCTGTGTTTTGTAAGCGGCTTCCATGTGCACCAACATTGATACATGTTATGTACATAAAATTAACAATATATAATAACCATTTAAGTGCTACACATATTAATATATTCATTTACTAATGATATGTTAGTTGTAAAAAACAGGCATAAGATGTTGTGGCCCCCCGATCCAAGTTTATGGTTATCCCATCAAGGTGGCATAAAGTTGGATCTATGCACATCCTTGTCTGAAACACACAAAAAGTTTATACTTAGTTTGACAAGAGGAGACCCACTTAAGCTTAATCATTTGGTAGGTCTATATGGCTAGCCAAATAAAGCAGATGATCACTAATACATGTGGGTGGATCTTCCTTTACTTGCGGAGGTTTTTCCCTCTCTAGAGTTCAACTCATTTTGTTCTTTTGTTGTCTGGCTATATCAGGAGGCCACTTAGATTCAAAGGGTTGCTTTCTAGTGTTAGGATTATTCATTCGGCCCTCCCGTTTTCGTAGAATGGTATTAGAAATACTTTGGTGTCCACCATTATTAATATCTATAACATATTAGATCATTGAGAAAATGTATGGCAATTGCACAAAGGCCAAGAAGATACACCTACAGCAGACATTGCATGGTGCATGGAGTGGTAGTCGTAGCATTAGTTATTATGTGGTAGAGATAAAGTAGATTGAGGAGGACCTTGCTTTAATAAATGCACCAAATGATGATTATGATTTGGTATATGTTCTTTGAATGGAATTGGACGTGCATACAAGTCCCTTGACACCATTATCTATGTGAGATGTGGCTCTATGCTTAACTTTGAGGAGTTGAATGCATTGTTTCTTATAGAAGAAGTTAAAGTGGGCCTTAGTGCATCTAGCAATGGGAAGAAGACAAGTGAGGATAGTGTATTTTATCATCAGAGAGGCCATGGTAGCTTATTTAGAGCTAGAGAATCTTCATATGTTCATGAAGATAGTTTTGCACCTGGTCATAGTTCTTTTGGATGTGATGATTTTATACCTGGAGGCAGGGATAGATCCTACTCTAGAGGTAGATGATGTTTGATCCATAAAGAGATGGTGCATGTCATTACTGTGGAAAGTTTAATCACTTTGAGGGAGAGTCCTATCATTAGAAGAATGCTATATCTAGGGTTCAAGGAAGGACTCAATTTGAGCACTATGCAGGTAGATATAGTAATGTTGGCTATGGTTCTAGAGGGGGTTCATCACCTAGAGGTCATCTCTTAGCTATGGAGCATGTACTTGGCAATATGATATATCCCCCTAGAGAGGATGACTAGTTTTTGGATTTATGAGCTACAAACCATATAACACATCATCTAGAATGGTTTGATAGAAAGTAAAAAACTCAGAGTGAAGAGTATGTGGCCCAATACTCTTATGATGTATGCATTGGTAAAAAGAAATATAATTAGATATGTAGGTGGCTACCATTCACTTTCAGTAAGGACTTTGATGTAGTCATGATTGATGTTTTAATAGTTCTGGAAAGTTTGATTGAAAGTATGAAAGACCACATTTGATCAGTAGATATTGTTATAATGTTACAACAATTCATTTTTAGTCTCATTCTAATACATAGGGTTGAAAATGTTTCTAGACATTACTTTCTTATGTAATAGCCTTTGCCATATTGATTATTAAATATTGTTATAATATTACCACAATTCATTTATGGTCTCATCCTAATACATAGGGTTGAAAACATGCATTAGCCTTCTTGATGTGCGAAATCAATGCCTTTAAAATGCATATAGATATCCAATGCAAGACCTTCCTGTTTTTACCTCTCCAATCCTTATATGCCATCTTTTCTTTCTTCGTGGGCTCATCAAGAAGTTTAGGGCATGCATCTTCACTTGTAATGAGGCCCCATAGACCTCTCCCTAACAAAAAATTATCCATGTGGTTGGACCATACACTCTAGTTGTCCTTAGTGTCCTTAGTCAATTTGTCACAAAAAATTTGAGTAATCTGTGCAGTTTTTGACATTATGAAAGTTGCAATTTTAGAAAAACCAACAATATACAATGTGTGAAATCACTATCCAAGCATGTGAAGAACTTTGAGCATAAACCGCTCAAATTCAAGACCAAAAAGCATTCAGAATACCCTAGAACATACACATAGAGTGAGTTCCATTGCTATGCCTATAACACATGTGTTCAATTTCTATGACATACATCCATACATTATGCCTATATGTCAAACATCAATTTTCTAACAAGAAATAGTGAAGACAAGGGTCAAATAGTACCTGTATGACTCAAAAAGCATCAAAATGTGGGTCTAAAATTAACCAAATTTCCTACTATTTTAATATAGCTTTTATGCCAACAATGAATCCCAAATAAGCTCAATCCACATTAATTTTCTTGAAATTTTTCATTAAATTTTCCCTTCAAATTTGCACTAAAAAATGGCATAAAAATCTATCTTTTAGCCTTGAAACAACTAGTTCAACAAGATTGCAGTGTGAACACAAATAATCTATAAACCAATTCACAAAATACCAATGTAGAATTTTCTCGTGTAAAGCTAGCCTCATTAAATAGACACTTCACAGGAGCTCCAATGTGAATAGAGAGGATTGGAACCAATTCAATGACCTTGCTAGCTAATTTGCAATGGTTTTAATTTCTGTGGTATAAGTCTCTATGCTTCTCCCATTTCTTAACATGTTATTGAACTACTGTACAAATTCAAATGTATATAGTTTTATTAATTTTAGTGAATACTATTTTAAAATTTTTATAAAATAATTTTATAATTATAGTTTAAATTTAAAAAAGTAAAGAGAGCTTTGGTCTGATAAATTTATTCTTCAAGTATATAAGCTTAAGATATGAAAAGAGAATAGTAGTAGCTTTACTTGATGAATTTATTATCTAAGTAGACTTATTTAGTAAATAGGAACAAGCATAAAACATAGTAATAGATTTGAATTTAGAAAAAAAAACTTTAAAAAAGTATATATGTGAAGATTATTTTGAGCTATATACACTTACTTTTACTAACTTAAAATATTACTAATTTAAAATATATATTATTTAGTAACTTAAAAGATAGAAACATTACACTCATTGGACTTTATTATGAGGTTCAACATAAATATGTTTACTTGTGCTAGAAATATAGTTCAAGTTTTAATGTTAAACAAAATTTTACATATAGTTTGAAATTTGTGTTAGAAAAAGAGTCCATGTTTTGATTAAATGCACAATTACAATGTAAGAAACTCATATGTATGATTGGATGTCATGAAATGCACATTTGATTTCAAAATTTGGATTGTAAAATATGTGATTGCTATATAACCACTTCATATATGACTCATATAAGATGTTCAATTTCAAAAATTTAATTATGTTGACTCTTATACGACTCAACACAAAGCATATGATTGTAATAATCAAGACAATGCCAATTCATATAGTAAAAAGGATGCTATTTGGAATTTACAACTTAGTAATGTTATTTTGTACAAAACTATTTTGGTATTTATAGCTTGTCAATGTTGTCTCATACAAAAATGCTTTACTAATTTCTATGGGATGGACTAGCCTCATTGACATTTAAGGGGCCTATCTCAGTATCTAAATTTTGTTCACTTATGGCTTGTGTGAGGTCCTTGAGGATTTATTAAAAATTTCACTCATCATTATACCGCTTTTAAATGAAATCTACTCAAGTAGCCTCTACCTCTTCCAAAATTTTGGTCACATTCTATCGTTGAGTCTCAACTCTTTTTGAGTAGCACATTATCTTATTTTGAGAGGCTTTCTAAATTTTCTCTTAATGACTCCATCTCATTCAAAGCCTTGTGTTGCTCTTGGGTCATCATGATGGGGGCACCATCCACTCTAGCACTCAATTCTCTCTTCTTGTTGTTGCTTTGTTGCTAGCTCTTCCTAAGCCAAGTCATGGTATTAACGACCTTCTCCATCCAATTCACCTTTCTTTTTAGAATATCATGGATTTAAAATTGCTAAACCATGTATGGAGGTAGGTGTTCATTGTGTAGTGTTGCCATTTTGATCTCAATGAATCGCTTGAGAAGTATCTTTGTTAGCCCCCTCTATTGGCAATCAAGAAACTTTAAGGGAGATATATCATCTCACATACTTATGTATTTTTAACCAACTAAATTATCTTTTATTTATTTTAAATTTATAAATTATTTTTTGAACAAGTTTTTACAAGTTTAGTTACTATTATTGTTATTTACTTGTTTTTCAAGTTAAGCCTTGAAACAATTGCAAAATAAATCTTGTTTTATATTAGTTAAGTGATTAAAATGTATAATTCTTTTTGCCTTTATCTTAATAGTCCCTTAGCACCAGAGACAATTCCAACTTGAAAGCTATGGTGCTAATCTCCCTGCTTTCATAGAGGTAAAGTTTTTCATTAAAAATCATGTTTTCGTAAAAACTATTGTATCATATGAAAGAATTTTACCATTAAATTTTTTCTAAATGCAATATGGTAGTCTATGTATTTGCTAACGTGTCTCAATATTGTACCCTTTATATTACTAGGCATAATAGTCCCATATTTGCATATAATATGACAATTGTATTCATATTAATGCAAGTTAGATCTATACTTTATATCAAGCATAAATAGTATGTGTTTATGTTCCAATGTTTATGTCTTATCACAAAAATACTAATGTTTGTGATGCCAGATTTGATTTCTAAGGCATATTTGTGATTTGTGATTAATCTACACTACAAGGTATAGGCCATATATACTAACCTCTAAAGCGACGAAAATATTTATAAAAAAAATTGCCCTCATTATCTGCTAAAATAATTTATATATACGTCTCTACAGATACATCGCTATTTGCAAATAAACGATGCCTCTCTATGTATTTACTGAGATAATTAGTGACATATGTAGTAAATTTGCAACGCCAATAGTAGTGATGGTTATAGAGAAAAAAAAAACTTTCTAGCCCCATTTACCGAATAATGTTCCATAAAGCATTGATAAATTGAGTACACAATTGTTATCGAAACACATACATCATGAGATGTTGGAACGAAAGAGTCGTTGATTCAATATTTAAATAAGTACAATATTGATGATGATAACTCATAGAACTACATGGAACAATAGAGATAACAATCGAAAACAAATAGAAAAATGTATATATAAATATCACAAAATGTGAGTCCATACAAAGGATGAGAAATATATCTAAGGAAACCTACATAGAAAGAGCCTACATGGATCGTAGGGCCAAAAAAGAAAAGAATGTGTGCTCCACAAATCCAAGCAACAACTGCTACAGCTCCTCACAATTCAAGAGCTCATCTCAACACAATGGAGCATTGAACAAACTTTGCAATATAAACAACCAGATATTAATCCACAATGCATAGTGTATTACAAAAAATAATAATGACTAAAAATAAAAAAGAGGCGTGAGTTACTGGGTCATTGCATATATATAATCTATTGATGAGTATAGTGAGACCATGTCTCTTTGTATACAAAGTCTCAAAACCTGCAGGATTGCAGTTTGTGATTGAGTGCTATAAGAAAAACAATGTAGCATTGTTAAAAATAAGGTTATTTGTACAAGTAGTATTCAAAATAAGAAAGTGAGCACAACTAAAAGAAAACTTACAAAATCCTCCAAATTTCTATGTTTGCCACTTGCCAGATGATGCACAACCCATGTCTCCAGCCATGCCCTTGATGCCTCTCACTATTGCCGCCATCGTCCTAGAGAGTTTGTGGCCTCCTCCTTAAGTCTTTGTCAATCCTTTGCATCGAACCACACAATCTTTGGAGTGCCACTCTTGATTTCCTAGCGCATATTTGATCATCTATGTGACATGTATGCACACATACAATCCATCATCCATCATATGGAAAACCCCTCCGCTATTATAGATATCATGAACTCCTCATGTAAAAATGCTACTATATAGTGCTTGCTCCCTTTCGGTTATTTTTTCAACGGTCTAGAATATTGTCCTTAAATACTTTTTAGCAGAATTCTCTCATGCATGCCATTTCCCTTCTCCCCTCATCATTCATGAGCATGGCACCAGTTTTCTCATCCACTAGGTATCCATATCTTGGTGGGGTATGTCTAAGGTGCACCCTCATCCACCTAAAACTAGGCATCTAGGCATAACCAGGAGACCCCTGTCCATTTGGCATACCTACGGGGGTGGTATATCTCCAGTAGCACCCATAGGGTGGCGACCTATGAACGATTGAGTGAAACCTAGAGTCACAAGAGTAGACATCCCTACAAGTGTGATAAACCTTGGAGGAGATAAGTGTCCATTTGACGAGCGAGATGGGAACACTACATCGTTGCCTCCTTTGCACCCAACTAAGCCACCCTCTCTAGAATTGATACGAGAGAAAGGAGTAGCAAGCAGTCATGGGATCACAATATCTGCATCTTTGTAGCACCCCCTAGAACCACCACAACCACCCTCTCTGCGGGTCATGCAAGGCATCCTTCAGCCTCCCCCCATCGCCACATTCTAGAGCATCGACTCCACCTATAAGAGATCGAATCCTCAAAGCGTCCTCAGATAGAACGCGTAGAACTCCCTTGTTGACTGGTCTACCATATCTCTAAAGTATGCCATCTAATCGAAGATATACACCTACAAGTGTTCTCTTTCCTAAAAAAATAAATATAGAGAAGGTATATTAATCAACTAACTGGTCCTTTTTGTTGAGATGTCAACCTCAACATGAGCTGATACTCACATACATAGATGATTGTTTCCACATTCATATCACTGATATGGTTGGCACCTACATCACCATATCATTCTAGTGATACTTTATAGATTAACATCAGTTAGTCCATTGACCCAAGTTATGGAATATTCATCTACTCATCTTTGTAGTTATCATGATCACAATATGGACAATTTTATATTATGTATGCTAAACTCTCTTATTGTTCTTCGTAGACTCATGTAGTGAAGAAGAAGAAGAAGAAGAAGAATACTAGGTTTTTAGCTTGCTATCTTCTATGCATTTTCTTTGTGTGTTTTGTGTTTTGCAAAAGCTCAAGCTTTCTCTCTCTTCCCCCATCTTTTCATTGTATCAGAGTGGCATTTAAGCAAGGAGTTATGAGCTACAAGCACAAGAGTCTACAAGAGTCTAAAAGAAAACCCTAATATGGAGTACACCTGTGGAGATCTCTGTCATATGATCTCTAATTGATAAGCCCTCTTCGTGAGCTTGCAACACTCAAGGGAGCATTACAAACCTCTATTCTAAAATCGATGGTCGGATTCATGTTCCAGGCGTATTTTGGTCTCCTTTCAAAAGTTAGAGGTTGCTAAGTACGAATCTAGTAAGATATACAAACTCAGTAAATGTGAATATTTGGCAAACAGGTTGTAGATGTTGGATGTGGTAGACAATCTTTACATATTGTCAAATATTGCAATTTTGGTCAAGGTATGCTTGTATACTGAGTACAGTATGGGTAAAAGTTTACTTGAAATAGAAGGTTGCTGATAAAAGCAGATTTGTGGATTCTACTACACAATGTTTGAGAGATTTAATTAGATTGTTAGCAACAAACTTGACAAGCATAACTTCCATGCTTATAAGTTTAGATTGACCAACTTCTTATGGGTAAAGGTTATTAGTACTACATCGAAGAAGATAATGCTAAGGCTCTGGAGTTACCAAAAGAAAATGCCACACGTGACAATACCAAGGCATTTAATGAATAGAAATAGGGTGTTCAAAAGCATAAAGTAGCTTTTCATCAATGTTTCAAACAATATGTTTGGGCATATACAAGATGTAGACATTCATGCAGAAGCATGGAATAACATGGTCAAACTATTTGGTACAAATACCAAAGATAGAAAGTTATAATTAAATTCTTAGTTAAACAATGTCAAGCATGGAAATCTATTTATTAACGACTATGCATTTGTTAACCCCAACACAAGATAAAGAAAAAGGAAGCAAAAGAAAATCCAAGAAAGCTCAAAAAAAGCAAAGCAAGCCGGAAAGAGGTGGCCTGACTATAGAATAAGAGAAGAAGAGGCCAAAAGTTCAAGGGCGGCCTTGAAAGTCAAGGCGAAGGCAAAGGTGCATTTTGAAATGTAAAAGTGCCCCCAAATTTTTGTAAAAGAGCACCAGGCTCCCTCTTATGCAAGTTGTAAAGAGTACACAGGCATAGGTGAAGGCATAATGTAAATAGAGGGGAATAGGAAAAGAGGACCTTGGCAAGATGGCCGATCATGTAAAAAAGGGGATGGGTGCCCAAGGGGATGAGGGCATGTATAAAAGCCAAAAAGTGAATAGAGAAGCTTATTCTTGGTGGGTGACTAAAGTGGCTCTCTTCTTCTCTTCTCCTTGCTTGTGTTTGAGAGTGTGAGGGAGTGTGTGTGAGGGTGAGGGACTGTGGTGGAGAAGTTTTCCTTCTTCTCTTCTCTCCTCTCCTCTTCTCTTGCACACATGGCTATGGAGGATAGGGCATTTGATCTTTGATTATGCAAGTGTTTGGGATTTTTGAAGTTTGAATGAGTTGGTTTGATTAGCATTAGTGTTTGATTGTGACTTGTAGGGATTTGAAGGCATTTAGGTAGGAAAAATAAGGGAAAAGGAACAAAACCACAACACGGTTTGTGTAACAATGGGCTTAAATCGAATGAAAGCGGGGATGTAATTTGGAAAAGAAGAGGAAAAGACATCGAAGGAGTGTTGGAGAGGGGGTCTTAAACCCTGAGGAAGGGGGAAGTGAGCTCATTTTTAGTGTTTGAGCTTTGAGAGAGAGAGAGAGAGAGTGTGTGTGTGTGTGTGTGTGTGTTTGAGCTCTAGCGCAAGGAAGATATCAAGTGCACCAATTCGGAGGTTTCCATCTATTCCAAGTATATTCAAACCTTCCTCTGCATGTAAGCATTGATCTTGGAAGTTTTTAGAATTTGGTAGCAACCATAGGAGCCAAATGAATCGAAATCATGCCTTGTAGGCCATTTGCACCACCGAAATTAGACACTCATCGTGCCGAGTCTGATTCCCAGAGTTGGACGCTTAGACTCGAATAGTCCGAGTCGGTCCACTTGAACACCCATCATATTACATTCGATAGGACATCATTGGCCAAGGACTCAAACTCGTCGAACTTCAACTACCAGGATAGAACAATCGAGTCAGACAGCTGATTCGGATGGCCAATTCGGACATCTTGTCTTGGACACAAACCATCTACTTTTTGCACTCAGATAGGTCCAGAATCAAAGAATTGGACTTACTGATCAAAATTTGAAAACTAACTAATCCAGCACTCCTGAGGCTAGGAGGAGCGCAACACCGCATGAGGCAAGGCAATGCCCCTATAAGCATTCAGACACGTTGAACAGCTCATAGAGCCTCCAAATGTGAAGATCATGACTCAATTGCCTAGGAAGCGACCTCAAAAAAGCCCCTCCAAAGCACCCATCCGAAACCCTTCCATATGAACCCAACCAAACCTGTTAGAGTGACTGCCTAAGGGAACGAACTAGAAACGTGCATTGCATCACATTGTTTTTGTCATGATCACGCATCGCCTGGACAATCACTTGAAGTACACTCGGAAAGCAGAAAGCCTAGTTTCGCACTATGCACAAAGAGAAGCACCCCACGAACACTTGAGTGCACTTAAATTTGAGGACTAGCTAAACTAATAAGGAACTCACACAAAAGAGAAGTGACCTGAACAAACCCACTAATAAGAGTAAACCCTCAAATCGCAAAAGAGCAAGAAGACCAACACAATTAGGGACTTGACCCTACCTAAGTCAACCAGTTTGATTGACAATCTATAGGACCGAGAAGCCAACAAGATGTCATGACCAAGCTCGAAGACATGATAGTGACCGACTTGACTTGGGAGAATCCCCAGCTGACATCCAACAAATCATCAATCATTACGAGTTACAAACCAAGATGGAGCACGGTAGACTAGCGGAGGATATTATAAACTGACCTTGAGGAAGAACGAAGATTGGCCAAGAGAGCACTGCAGGGCATAACTACTTACAACTACGAGCAATGAGCTCAATGGTTGAGGCAAGAAATAGAAACATGAGAGGTCAAGTGGGTTTTAGCACTTGCCAATTGGAATGGGATAGGACCCAATGTGGAGAGGGAAAGAGTGCTAGAAGCCAATCTCACATTGAGCAAACTTCTCACTAAGTGACTCATAGATAACACTGCTTTAGAGAAGAACGAAGAAACACTAGCAATTTTGTTGCTAGCAGAACTAGAAATCATGCTGAATTCAAGGAGCCAACCGAAGATACCCATAGTTTCCAAGCAACTCGACAAGCCTGACAACAACCTGTATATCTCCATAGAGTAGTTCAAGTAGGCGTGTGAGGCGAATGGCCTAATGGACCCTACTCAATATATGCAAGCCTTCAGTCTTTATCTTGGAGATAAAGGATGGATGTGGTACACCAGTCTAGATGATGCCGAGTGCAACACTTTGAGTACTCTTAAGGGTCTCTTCATCAAGAGATTCTCTGAGGTGGGATATTCAAAAAGCCTCATTGTTTGACTGATGAATATCAACCAAAAGGAAAAGGAGGACATTAGGGACTACATCACCCGCATGAGGAGTCTCTTTAAGAGAATCCCAATCATAGGAGTGACCTAGTGAGCAAGTGGTCTCTACCATCTTCATAAGTGGAATGAGGAGCAAAGAGCTCTACAAGGCCTTGGTAGGCAACTTGAACTTGTAAAGGGACATGCTTGCTTAGAGTCTTTGAGAAAGCCATATGTGTAGATGACTTGCTCAAGGAGAGAATCTCTAGAGCCATGAGCCAAGATAGTGTAGCCTCTAGAATCTCAAAGAGAGCCACCACCGCTAGTGAGAGATCCAACATGGATAACCAAGAGAAAGGGAAGAACACTGACACTAGCCAAGACTTGGCAGACGTGAAGCTAGAGCTAGCCAAGCTCTAACAAATGATTAGAAGACCTATGCAACCTCATGTGCAATGTGTCCATTGTGGAGGGAACCATCTCCCGATCGAGTGCACAAATCCTAGATCCAGACCTTGTGCCAATTGTAGTAGGCTCAGACACGATGCTATGCATTGTCGATTATTGAGGTGATTATTGTATCCGTAGCTTTATGGACAGCCATACTACTTGGGGAATAGACCGCTGCAATTCGGAAGGGGAGCTCCATTAGTGGTTCGAGCACCTAATGATGCCAAGCCAACTGTCCCCAAAATGGACATCAACCCTACAAGCATACCTAGACCCGCCTGGACCCTTCGTGACCCATCCGTTGATGAGTGATGCTCCAATACATTACATGGAGGAGCCAAACGAGGATGAGACATACGTAAACCCTCATGTCTCATATGAGGATGAGGGCAATCCCATCTTGATGGATTTCAGACTAGTACAAGTGATGGAATTAGGTCAAGAAAGGGGTAAAGGCCTAGGGGGTAGAGCCAGGACCCAATCTCATGTTGGTGTGGCCAGCCAGGGCATATCTCATCTCGTTGCCCCAAACAAGAGCAAGCTAACTGGGAAAAGGCCGATTTGAGACTCCCTGAGTGTGGAATCACTCATATGCCAAATTTCCAAAAGGTGAAAACCTTTTGCTAGCTCAATCGTCATAGCTTTAGTAGCCTTGGGGTTGTTTCGAGTCAAAACAATGGATGGTGAGGCCACTCCCATCTCGTTGAACATCATGAATAGGGCACAAACAAAGTAGGAAAGCATTTCATTGCTAGTATCCATCAACCTAGATGCATCCTCAACAGGAAACAAGACTCGCCGATGCAAGAAAAAGAGGGCTGAAACCAAAGTGGAGCTAAAAATGGACAACACAACCATGCTAATAAGAGGGAAGCATGTGGGAAATGCACAGGCTGAGACTTTGGCACCTAAGACTGTAGAGAAGCGGAGTGCCAAGGTTGGGGAGTACCCTGACCCAAAGTGCCAATTGGAAATAGTTGACAAGGTTGAGTGGGCGAGAGAAGCCACAGAGCATCTAAAGGATGCCGAGCCCATTTTAGAAGACGAGATCAACGAGTTCTCCAGTGTGAGCACACCCGTCTCACCAATGCGCGTAAACTCAAGAGATGCACCCACACTTCACATAGAACTATAAAAACAAGGCTTAGGCATCAACGATAGGCAAGCTGCTCACAAGACCAATGGCAACCAAGTGTAGGAGAAACTGGGGAGAAGCAGCTAATGGCTTGCTTATGACATTGTTATTGGCCCCTGTAATGTTACCAATGGGGGACTTGCTTAGGCAAATCCCTTCATTATGGAAAGAATTAAAGAAATGGGTAGAGGAATCTAGCAGCCCAGAAGTAGCTAGCTTGTATGAGAAGGACACAACCATGCACATACCCAACCTTACATTGCACTCGATGCCTAAGTCCTTGCATGTGAATGCTTTTTGGGAAGGCATGGAGATGCATGCTGTCCTGCCAATGGCAGCACTAGGAGATGTCATGAGAAAGGGGATCGTATATACAAGAACGAGAGTCAATATACTTAGCCGTGCAGTTGTGCCAGGTTTGGGTTGATGCATCATTGGAAACCACCATGTTTAATGTCACATTGGCTAATGGCATGAAAGTCAAGCCATTCTGAGTGTTGAAGGAGTGGCCCTTAAAGATAGTAGAGGTGTCTAGTTCTCGGGGAACTTCATTGTCATGAAGGGAGTAGATTATGACAACTTGCTAGGCCAATCATGGATGAGGAACATGCGAATGATCAAGGAATGGGAAAATGGTCTCATATTCCTAGGCAATAGATTAGAGGCAGTGAGAGTTGAGATGGGACACCTGGACGACCACACCAGTCGACTTAGACACCATCTCCTCTATCTTGAAAGGAGACACCCAAGCCAGGAATTTGGGTGGACCATTGATGAAATAGATTCCATGCCCCAAAGATGAGCGGGACTGGATGCACGTACTAGCCACAATCAACTTGCCATTTTCAAATGAGGAAGAAGCTTATAAGTAGGCTATAAGAAAAGCTAGTGAGTCCCATAAAGCCAACGCATCTCAGACTCCAAGGGGTGAGACTCTACCACCAATACCACTCTATGTGATGGCTAAAAACCCTAACATGCAAAAAATACCCCACCCTTTCCTCGTTCCATTTAACAAACTTGAGCTCCATGGGATTCTTGAGTATCTAACAAGGGAGCTAGCTAATCACCCAACTGTTAATCTCAAGTCGCTCCAATATCTCATGGATAAGCCAAAATGGCAATGGACCAGAGTTCACCACCTCAACCTTAGGTACAATTGGGCATTGATCATGGACGAAAAGCAAGTCGAGAATAGAGACCTAGAGTTCACCACCTCAACCTTAGGTACAATTGGGCATTGATCATGGACGAAAAGCAAGTCGAGAATAGAGACCTAGAGGACAACAAGCAGTCAGGAAGTAGTAATTCAGACAGTGAGTATAAGGATTGCTACTCCTCAACTGAAGGCCGTGATAGAGTATGATATGGATGGTCGAGTGATCAAACAAATAAAAGTAGACTCCAAGCCGAGAGAGCCCATGCAGTTATAGCTAGAAAAGGAGTCTTCAAAACTAAGCATAATTGCACTTGGCTGGATCACTTAGGTGTGATGGACTACAAACAAGTAGGGCTAGTGTAGCCAAATTTTATATCTCTTCTTAGGACGGAGTTGACCTCATAGTTGCAACCACACCGGGGTAAACTCTATCCTTTAGCAAGGGTTGTGAGTTCAACTCAAAATCAGAGGTAAGCTAGGAGAGTGATCCAGAGGTACCCCAATCACCTAAGACCAGACGTGCCAAAGGAAACTTGTTGCCAATCCACCTCAAGTGAAAATGGTTGAAAGAGGAAGAGGGAGGCCAACTAAGAGGGATGGAAGTCAAATAACAAAAGAAACCCCAAGACCTACCAAAGCATTTCACTAAATTCAAGAAAGGGGACAAGGTAGTGATCTTATTGAGAGCAAAAGGACAAGGATAGACAAGTAAACCAATAGAAGGACCTACCAAAGTCAAGGAAGTCAACTTGGTTAGGGAAGGGAGAAAACCTCGGCCCATGTCCTTAGCTAACAACATGTCTATGCAAGAAGAGACACATCTTATTGCTCTCTTATGAGAGTACATAGATGTGTTCACCTAGTCCTTAGATGAACTTAAAGGATCATTCAATCCAAGGATTGTAGCACATAACATCCCAATGACTCCTGACACAATGCCATTGAAGCAACGACCTTACCTGATGAATCCAAAGCATGCTCATTCTATGAAGGAGGAAAGTGATAGGCTATTGAAGGTAGGATTCATCTACGAGATTGAGCATATATATTGGGTGTCACCCATTGTGAGCATCGTTGAAGAAGAACAAAAAAATCCTAGTGTGTGTGAACTACAAGAAAGTCAACACCATGACTAAGAGAGATAATTACCTGTTGCCTTACATGGAGCACATGCTTGAGAGAGTAGTAGGAAAAGAGGCCTACAGTTTCCTAGACAGCTTCTCAAGTTACAATCAAGTCCAAGTACACCTCAATAATAGGCATAAGACTGCATTTGCCATAAAGTGGGATATATTCGCATACACAGTCGTGCTGTTTGGGCTGATGAACACCCCTGCTACCTTTCAGGATCTAATGTGCACCATCTTCACACGGACATGCTTAGGCAAGAGCTAGAAGCATTTGTTGATGATCTATGCATTCACTCTAGCTGGAAAAAGCTCCTGGATAAGCTCTGTGCAGTCTTTGAACAATGTAGGCTCTATGGTCTCTCTCTAAACCCCCTAAAGTGCCAATTTTAGGTGAAAAACGGATGCATCGTAGGGCATGTGGTGTCCAAGAACGGTATTGCCATGACTTCTCGAAGATAAGGGTTATTGTCAACTTGCCACCACCAACCAACTATAAGGGAGTTCAATGCTTCCTAAGATACACAAGCTATTATTGGCCCTTTGTTGTTCTGAACTATCCATTGATTGCTAGACCACTTTACAAGCTGTTGATTGTATTTGAGTGGACTGAGTGTCAGCGCGCTTATGATGAGGAGTTGAAAAATTCTCTCATTACCACACCAATTTAACAAGCCCTAGACTGGAACATAACATTCCACATGCATATTGGATCAAAGTTAGCCATTGGAGTCGTTTTGTGCTATTCTGGTGAACATAACCTTGACTATCTAGTGAGCTTTGCTAGCAGACAACTCATGGATATGGAAATGAACTACTCCACAATGAAGAGGAAAGTTTTTTACATGGTATTTGCTGTAAAGAAGTTTTGGAATTATATTTTGGCCACGCCCTTTACCCTCTTTGTTGATCATCAAGCCTTGCTCTATCTAGTAAACAAACCTTTTGCTACTAGATGCATAATTCAATGGCTTTTTCTTTTGCTCTTAGATTTTGACTTTTTGTGGTCGTACAAAAAGGTAAACAACATTACAAAGTAGATCACATGTCTTGCATACCCACAGGAGAGACCACTGGACAAGGCACTATAGATTACCTACCCAATGTACACCTTTTTAGCATATCCAGTGAGAAGGATTTATTCAGAGGAGCTGACTTGATGCCTTATTGGGTTGATGACATAGTACATCTCCTAGAGCACAAACTACTAGAGAGACCTATTGAGAAGGCTAGGCTAAGGAACCTTATCCTTAAGATTCAACCCTATCAGTTGATTGTCGGCCAACTCTATAGGTTAGGACAAGATGGCCTGCTATGAAGATACGTATGTTAGCATGATGTGGAGGTGAGCTCAAGCTCAAGCGCCAAGACCCATGGACCGCTTATTCCTTCAAGCATTTCAAGCCAAGTACTAATGGCTACCTCTCACATAGTCGACGTGCTATCTCTACACGAGCGTAGTAAGCTTACCTCCTTACCCGATCGAGTTGCGTCCTCTCTTGAGCATTAGGGTAGCTCCACGATCCAAGTGCAAGCTTCAAGCGAGCTCGATCCTCAAGCTCCATGCTCCAAGCTCCATTGTCGTGAGCAAGAGAAGAGAAGATGGAGAGCTTCTCCATCATAGTCCCTCACCCTCACACACTCACTCCCTCACACTCTCACACTCTGTCTCTCAAGCACAAGCTCAAGCAAGCAAGAAGGAGAAGAAGAAGAAGAAGAAGAGAGCTACTTTTGACCACACACAAGAATGAACTTCTCATTCACTTTTCAACTTTATATACAAAACTCTAAATCCTTTTGGTTGGTCATCCCCTTATCGCCTTTTTTACATGGCCGTTGGGCCCTTTTTTCCATTGTCCTCATATCTTCCTAGCTTCCTTCCTACCACCCTTATCATCTTTTTTACATGGACCTAGGCCCTTTTTTACATAGTCGGCCCTTTTTTCAACCCTTTTTTCATCAATTGTCCTCCTATCTTCCAATCTTCCTCCCTACTACCCATCTACCTTTACAATTTGCACGGGTGGGAGCATAGTGCTCTTAAAATAGATCATGATTTGCCTTGCACTCTTTTACAAAGTATTGACTTGCTCTTTTTCTTTTGTGCCTTTCTCCTGGATTTAGAACTTTTCTGCACTTCTTGTGTTTCCATATTTTTCTTGGCATGCCTTTGTCTTCCGTTTTACTTTTTCCTTGGCCTTGTCTTCTACTTTAGATTTTTTGGATTTTCCACCTTGTTCGTCTAAAGTCTAACATTACTCCCCTTCTAGATGAGTGCCAATCCCATGGCACTCATCGTCATAGGTAGCAGGCTTTGGCATGCACCAAAGACATGGGGTGGAAGGGATTGTTGTGGTTTGCCATGGAGGAGATTTGGTGGTGGTGCAAATGAAGGTCATTGGTGGTACTTTGTTGGCATGATTGATTGGTGATAGGGTTGTTGTAGTTGGTGATAGGGCTATTCTTTGTTGAGAGTTGTATTCATGGCTGGCACAAGTGTTGTTGTTCTAGGGATTCTACTCATGACAATTCTTTGGTGGGCTTGCATGATGATAAAGGGCAAGAGTTCAAAGTTGAGTGTTGAGGAAGACATGATAGTACTTACGTTGGAGTTTTCAATACCTGCAATTGGAAACCTCTCAAATGGTCTCTCCCTAGGGGTTAGTGCTAGTCTTCTTATCGTGCACATGACATAGTCTGATTAGTTTGGGAGACAGGTCAAACTCTAAGAAAGCCGAGAGTATTGTCCTGAATTGAGGACCTAAACTATGTATAGATTGTGGTGCAGATATTATGTGAGTGCACGTACTTATATATTATGTAGTTAGAGGAATACTAGTCTAGTTCCTCATAGCAATGTGTAGATGAAGCAAAAGCTCAATGGGGAGGAAAAAATTATCGATGTTGAGGAGAAGTACATACGAAGGCTTCTTGAGACATCATTTGTGATTTTGACAACATGATGTGGCATAATTGAGCTCATTGACGCCTAAGATTTTGGTAGCTAGTGGCTACATGTATTGTTTAAAGAGTATAGTGTACTTTCCATGGTCTTTTGTGTCTTGCTCACCACTATTTATTGCAATGTTACTGAGATGGAGTGCAAAAAAGAATCGTGCAAATGGGTTAGGGTGACCGGTAACCATAGGTGAGACAAGCTCCCTAGGTATGTCCTACCCTTGATGTGCCTTAAATAATTGTGGGGGATGTGTAAAGGGCTAGGGGACTAGGGATGGAGCTAACCGACCAAGGTCACTGGACGTACCTAACTTGAGGACCCCTAGGTGTTGTGTTGTGATCATGAGTGCTTTTTTTCTTTTCTTTCCTTTTCTTTTCTTTTCTTTTCTTTTTTTCTCTTTTTTTTCTCTTTTTTTCTCTTGTTTTTTTCTTTTTTTGGAATAAAATGAATACAACCAATGCAATATAATGAGGCTATTAGTCTTTCATTTGGATTGAGAAATGTCCAGATCCAAAGGCTGTGAAAAATGGATATTACAAAGATGATTGTGTTACTAGCCTTGATGCTAGAGGAACAACTGTTGAGATGAAGAGATAAACTTGAGATTTTGCAAACGTCTTTGTAACATGTGAGACATCGGTACAATTGAGGTAGCAACAACTGGAGTGAGTTGTGCATGGACAAGGAATAGAGTATCTGGCGATTTGAATCCTGGTTGATGAAGAAACATTTATCATTACTGAGAGCATGGCTCCTACCTCGATGTAGAGTTTGGCCAAGAAAGAGAGAGTAGCTGATGACTATGCTTTGGGCAGTGCACAAATGAAATGTGTGCTTTTTGTAAGGGTGATTTTCTCTTCCCATGGGGATTCAGTCATGGGTCTTTGTTCTTGGTATTTCGTTCACTTTCTCCATAATGGTTCTTTGTGAGGTTGGTGGTCTTGTGGTGTCTTGGACATTGAACACTTTCGTACAGAGACCTATGTCATCTTGCATTCACTTGGCAACTCGTGAGAGTACATGCAAGTCATATGCTTCAACCATAATGAGAAAGTTCAACTCAAAGAGGCATCACTTATCTAAATCCCATGGTGTTGACTTCGATGCATATCACCTGCACTTGATTATCATTGCTTGTGTGCGTGCTGACTTTTCTTTTTTTTGTATTATCTATACACAATCACAAAACTCATTGTTTATTTATGTATACATTTATGAATCCATGTCACTTCATGAGGATAAAAACCAATTGTAGAACTCAAGATTGTACTGGAGTATGGCATCTAGTACTCATGGGAGCCAACTCAATAACAACATATATTTTGCAACATGGAGTAGCATGGTACCTTGTCCGAGTCTACTAGCAACATGTAGCTCCTCCTCAATGAGAATATTATCAATTAGAGAGTTCTCTTGGCTAGCTTTGGCCAAGTCCATACCCTAAATGGCAGTTAATACTCAAAAGGAGGTTGGCGCCACATAGGTTGGGTCTCTTTGAGACCACCATTTGGCCAATCGCTCCTTTGAGACTATTGTCATAATTTGGCTCCAAGATCGGTAGCGCGATTTTCAAACAAAAGTTTTTCAAATTAACTTTTTGACCCTCTGATTGTTGCTTTAACTACTCTATCTCAAAAAGATTTGGTTAGCAAAGCACTTTGTTGAATGTCACAGTTAAGCGTAGCTCATCGGCTTCCTCATCAGAGATGAGTTGCATGCATTCATATAAGAGCTTTTCATACTGCTTGTTAAGATATTCTTGCTCTTTCCAAGATAGCGGATATGATAAATATTCCTCAAGATGCTCCCTAGGGAATGTGCCCATGTCCACAAGGACATAAGCACGTGTGCGAATAATTTGAGTTTAGCCTCCAACTCGGTCAAGCACTCTATGACACTTCTATCTTCTATGAAGGCTTTCTTGGTTGCTATCTTATAGAAGGCTCTGGGAGTTTCCCCAAGATTTGGCATAGCTCGAGGCATAGGCCTAGATGAGCAAGATTGGTCAATGCTAGGATTGCTTATGTCCTCGAGGTTTTCATGTTTCTCCTGAGGATTTTCTGCTATTGTGTCATGATTTCCCTCGGATGTGATTGATATAGTTTTGTCAACCTGTTGTGACAATGTTGCATCCACTCTTGATTGGTCAATGCAAGTTTTGTTGTCGGTGGATTGAGTGTTACAAGAAACCATTGATGGTAATGGTTGCTCTTTGACTTGTTAGAACACATGGATATGTCTAAGGTTTCACCACTATTAGGAGAGATGGCAATGGGTTCATTTGTGGATAGACTCGATGCTTTATTCCTTAGCTTTTCAGCACTCTTGGTCTTAATCTTCTTGGCGTTTACAACCACTTGCAAAAAAGTACCGTTTTTTTCTCCTCTTTTTCTTGGGCAATCAAGGTGTATCCCTTGAAGACTCAGGACCTTGAACCAGATAAACCGTTGATGTGCTTGGTTGGGCCTTAGCATTCTCTTTCTCTAGTGTGTCCTCATGGGACATATCCGCGGCTTGTTGAATAGCCTTGCTAGGTTATGAGGGTACGACTACCTCTCTTTTTGGAGAGTCTAGCTCTTCAACTAGTTTCCCTCCGTTTATCCCCTCATCCAATTGCATTGGTAGTTACTCCTGGTTGTTGGGCATTTGCTCTAGACTCTTATCCTTACCCATTGGAACATGCCTCCATTTCTTCTTATCAAAGTAGGTGTTGTGTTTAGAGTTGTTTTTCTCTTGCTTCTAGAGGTTTGGGTGACTCTAGTGTAGAACCAAGAGATGGTTTAGGGTTCATGTCATGTAGGCTTGGATAAAACCAACTGAAGAAGTCAGGTTTGTACTGATGGGAAGCATAGAGATCTAGGATTATAGGGTCTTGAGTGAGGTATAAGACATATGCGCTAACATCAAGTACCATGCTCCCTACTCCTAAAATATTAGCCACATGTAGATCTTCTTCTAGAGGCATTTTATCATACAAGGGATATTTTTGGGTGGTGGAAGAAAGCTAGACCTCATGGACCATTACCAACACTCTTAATGAGGTTGGGATAACGTACATGGGATCATGTATTGATGTCAAAAGGGCCTTCCTTTACTCAACAAGCATCATTAGTCATTGGCCAAATTTTGGTTGGAGTACCATTTCTGCACAAAGTTACCTTATCCTTTCCCTTTTTGCTTGATTGCTTTAAGCTTTTCCTTGTTTGTCTCACATTGAGCAGCATAGAGTGAGGGTATCAAGCGCAATTCTTAGCTATGGCTTTTGGGATGTCCTTTATGACTCCTTCAGCAATAGCTATATAGGGGCTCCCAAAACATGTTCTTGCTCGTCCCATGTCAAGGGTTTGGCTATGAGCTTTGTGTGCTCTGGTGTTGGCCTTCCAATGTCCAGATGGGCGCACACACGTGTGATGGTTGGTAGCTTGTGGTCAAGCTTCATCATGCACTTCACCTCTGGTTCATTGGTCAAATGTGTTATGTCTTTGGCTGAATCTTCAAAATATTTCTTCTCAAGCCTAGGCTTTAGGTACTTTGGGAGTGTCAGATGTGTCAAGGATGTTGGTTGTGACATCTCTTCCATAGGTGAATTGGTAAGGATACATTTCGCAAGGGGTATGGTCATGAGAAAGGCCGTGACCACGCCCTAACTACTAAGATTCCTGATTGGAAGTAGTGATGGCTAGTTTAGTGGACTTGCTACTATTGGTAGACTACGGTGTCAAGTCCTTAAGAATATCAAAAGTAGTCATGTCTTTTTTTTCCCTCTATGCATTTACTTGTGCAGATCAAGCAGAGCTAGTCAAGGTGGATTGCACAAGCATATCCTTAGGCTAAGAATTAGGGGTGATGTCATGTCTCGCATCTTGGACATTTGGAAGCTCAGATGGAGATAGAGATTAGGATTGAACAATGGCACTTGATGTGACTGTTGTTGTGCTTCCTGTGTCCGATTAGGGAAAGAGGGTATAGGAGATTTGGGAGTCCTAGGTGGACTTGGCAGTTGGAAGATTTTCTCGTGGTAGATGATTCTACCATTTGCTTTGTTGACAAATCAACCTTATCATAAGCAACATTGTTCTTGTGGTGCTCATTATCCTATTGGGAAGTCAAAGTCTCATTGGGCACTACTGGCTTTTGTATACACTCGATGATTAGATATGATATCTGCTTGTTAAGCACGCTAGGATGAGGATCTACCTTCTAAATAGTCCTATTTGGTTTCTTGATTTCAATCGTGAGGGGCTCAGTCACTCCAACATTGTTGACTCGAGACTTGGATTTTCATTTAGATTTCCTCTTGCACTTCTTTGCTTTTGATACAGTCTGGCCTTCAGCTAACAAAGGTGGTTTAGCAAGGGGCTTTGGTACCCAAATCCATTAGTTATGTGCATAATACCCTTGAGCACGTAGCAACGGCTTGGATACCCATCGCGGAGTTGTGCAGGCTCTCCATCGATACCTTCGTCTATAAGACTTGGGCTTCTTTTGTGGTCTTCTACAATATTTGTAAGTCCAAAGCCTATCCTTGGCATTGTCTCCTAATCTTCTTGTTTCAATCATGGCCTCAGTCAATGGTTCTCTTTGTTCAACTTCTGCTTGTATCAACTCTTTCAACAAGTCCTTACTCTCGTTACAAGGCTTGCCTTGTATGTCAAAATGTTTCTTATCTTTCCTTCGAGGTTTGATGAGGTCACCCTTACTAAAGGTTGTTATTATCCTCACACTCGGTAGTGTCAAGTGTATCATCTATGCTACATAATTGGCCTCACACTTTTTCACCCTTTTGAAGGGTCTTCCTAGGAGGGTTTCCTTTCCACAATTAGTACTATTTGGATGAACATGAATAGGATAGGTAAGCTTTCAGTTTCAATAGCTACAAGGATTTTGCACTTCCATATAAGTGCTTGTGGGTGTCCCTTGTAAGGACTAAGAGTTGCATTAGGTGGTGTGAGCTCTGGTTGTCCTAGTAGGATCCATGCTTCATAGGTCAAGATATTAAAATCGGCTCCTTCATCGATGAGCGCATCGATACTATGCTCTCTTTTTGTAGTGAGTTTGACCCTAAGGTAAGCAGGCGGTACTATGTCTTCATCTTTTGGGTCTTGGCATATGAATTCAAGTCTTCTAATGCATGCCCTTGAGTCCCCAACTGCAAAACTAGATGTGGATTCTCTACTAATTTCTTGGGTCGTCTATGTAGTGTTGTTCAAGGTGTATCTATCATCCAGACTATCATGTCTAGTCATCCTCGCAGTTGTAGCTTGATGTTGTTCCTTTCCACTTTGACTAGATGCAGTCTGAATGCAATATATACATGTTTTTGTGGTGTGTAATTTTTGCCCTAAGTGGGCAGATTGGCCCATTGAGGTTCTAGGGTCTTTGTTTATCTTTGTTCGGGTATGGGATTTTGGTCGTTGTTTTGCAAGTGAGAATCTATACTTGTATAGAGTCATTACTGCACTAGAATCTAATTTGGAGGACCTATCATAACGCCCATTTTCTCTCCAACCTACTTGGGGGAAGTGCAAAGGGGCCCCCTCTGCGGGGGTCCGGGGGGTTAGTCCCCCTCGACCCACAACTGTTACATTAAATACCATGTGTGATTTGAAGGACCATTCGTAGCCAAGTTTTGAACTACTTGCTCTAAATTTCAATCTAGTGATAGATCTATGATGTGATTTTGGTTCCATATGGCCTCTGGGTTGGTTTTAGGGTCTACAGGTTAAAATTTTAAAAAAATCCAACTTCGGCCTAACAGGTCTGAATTGCAAGGGCCGAATGTCCGATTCGGCCGTCCGAATGGCGAAGGGCCAAATGCAACTGGTCTTAATGTCAAACTCCGACAATCCGAATGTGGTTGTTCGAGGGCCGAATGGCCAAACGGTAGTGGGATGAATGCAAAGTTGGTCCGAATGGTGAATTCAACCAGGCCAAACATCAGCTTGTCTGAGTGGGGTTGAGCCGAGTCGACATGCCAAGGATCGAATTTTCATGTGTCTGAGTAAGATGGGATGAATGGTTGATTCGACCAGACTGAGTCCTAAGCATTCAAATTGTGGTGGGCCAAATGGTAGAACACAAGAGGGTCTAGGGCCGATTTTGGGACTTGGTCCAAAACCGTCGTCACTTAGACGGGCTAAACACGACACATAATTGGTAGATGCGACAATAAATTGATCAAATCACATGATTTAGCTCATTGTATATCGCACGCACCTCAGGATCAAAGATATGGATAAAGGAATAGTTGCATATACTTGGAATAGCAAATAAACTCCAAAATAAAAATTGGAAAACAAATCAAACCCTCTTGCTGTGTTATGTCAGTATAAACCCAATGCTTGTTTTTTTATTTCTTTGTTTTGTCATGTCCTAATGCATCCAAATCACAAAGCAAATACCTACACTACTCCAACATACTTTTTCAAATCGACAAAACCAAAAACTTACTAAGGAGATCGAATACCCCTTCAAACTCCCTCGCTTCCTACCTATCTACCTCAAGCACCGATTTAGGAAAAACCCTACTTCAATGCTCGATTCAAAGTGCACAAGCACTCAAGGCTTGAATCCATTGGTCTCGATAACGGAACCAAAATGTAGAGGATGCGAGCGCAATCGCCAAGACCCACAGACCGCTTATTCCTTCAAGTGTTTCAAGCCAAGCACTAATGGCTACCTCTCACATAGCCGACGTGCTATCTCTCTACGAGTGTAGTAAGCTTATCGAGTTGCCTCCTCTCCCGAGCACTCCGATAGCTCTACAACCCAAGTGCGAGCTTCAAGCGAGCTCGATCCTCAAACTCCATGCTCCAAGCTCCATTGCCGTGAGCAAGACAAGAGAAGAGAAGAGAAGAGAAGAAGAGAGGAGAAGATGGAGAGCTTCTCCACCGCGGTCCCTCACCCCACACACTCACTCCCTTACACTCTCACACTCCCTCTCTCAAGCAAAAGCTCAAGTAAACAAGAATAAGAAGAAGAAGAAGAGGAGGAGAGCCACTTTTGGCCATACACAAGAATAAACTTCTCATTCACTTTTCAACTTTATATACAAAATCGTGAATCCCTTTTGGGCAGTCATCCCGTTATCCCCTTTTTTGCATGGCAGGTCGTGGCCTAGGCTCTTTTTCCCATCGTCCTTCTATCTTCCTAGCTTCCTTCCTACTGCCCATCTACCTTTACAATTTGCACGAATGAGAGTCCTTGGCGCTCTTAAAATAAATCATGATGCACCTTGCACTCTTTTACAAAAGTATTGACTTGCGCTTTTTCTTATGTGCTTTTCTGCTTGATTTAGGACTTTTCTACACTTCTTGTGTTTCCATAATTTTCTTGGCACTCCTTCATCTTCCGTTTCACTTTTTCCTTAGCCTTGTCTTTTGCTTTAGATTTTTTGGATTTTCCACCTTGTTCATGTGAGGGCTAACACATGAAATGCATGATGTAGTAATGGAAGCACATGGTGGAATTGCTAGAGGATACTTCAACGGAGACACTATGGTCCACAAGGTGTGCTGCTGCAAGCTCAACTATGGTGGGCCACCCTCTTCTGCAATGCTACTAAATTTGTAAAGTATCGTGACAAGTGTCAAAGGACTAAGGTTCTTATTCGTAAGGATAAAATGGAGTTAACCCCAGTCATAGCACGAAAACCATTTAAAAAATTGGGCATTGACTTCATTGGGCCAGTTAGTCCTACATCACCATACTCCCTGTTAAAACTCAAATCTAGAACATGGCTATGATAGAAGCTATGGAGGTTGAAATAGGAAGAATGAACTCGTGAAGACATTGACACTGATAAGTCAAATTGTCACACAAGTGAATTAGGTTCCAAGCTTGAGACTTCGACTCATAAACACAATCTTGTGTGTAGATAGTGACAAGGACACTTTACTAGAAAGAAAAGAGTACTTTCATTTCTTAGAAAAAGAGTGCAAGTGTAATGCTTTATAGGAAACTGAACGGTGGCACTTCTCCTATTGTGCTTATGGGATTCTAGTCATGAGCCCACACAGCTCCTTACAAAGAGATCGAAGTAGATGTGATTGCAAACATCTTAACACCCCTCCTCAATCACAACCACAAGTACAAAGTATGTAGAGGCTTTAGTGAGAGCAACTTTTGCAAAGTGTGGGCACACCATAAACATGGAAAAACACCAAAGATTGTCACAAGAAAGGCTAATTGTGGGTACCATAAACATGATGGACATCCAGAGGCTGTAATAGGGGCCTCACAAAGTGTATAGAGGATATAGTATAAGGCTACATGAGGAGTTTACAAGTTTATGTTCGAGAAGCATTAGGGCTAGGAAATGCAAGGCTAAAAAAGTCTATCTGAATAGAAACACTGATGAGGTTTTTCCTTCTCCTGGTGTGCTTCTTCTTCTTTTGCTCCATTTTCTTCTTCTTCTTTAACTACAACTAGATAGGCCTTTTGGGACCTCTTTTTGGTGTGGCAAAACTTCTCGGTGTGTCCGGTCCTTTTACAGAAGTCACAGAAAAGTTGGTCCTTCTTGCCTTTGTACATGTTGCCAACATATAATGCATGCTCATCTCTAGAGATGCTTGGTTCTTCCTAGTTTTTAGCTTCTTTTCCTCCTCCAACTGTGATGCCTAGATATCAACAAGCCTAGGGTTTGGCATATTGATTAGAGTTGTTGATACATTATTATATTCAGAAGGCAAACTTTTAAGTAGAACAACAATGCAAACATCTTCTTCCATTTTAATGTTGATTCGTGCAAGTTGGGTTAGAAGTCCTTCCATGTAATTTAGATGTGTGGCAAGTGATGTGTTGGACTTACATTTCAAGCCTTAAAAATTCAATCAAGAGACCATACTTTGATGTCTTAGACTCTGCACCAAACGAGGTGTCAAGTCTCTTCCATGTATCCTATGAAGTATCACAGTTATCCACATGGTGGATATAGCTGTCATGTAGCTTCAGTTTGATAATGTCTTGAGCCTTATCATCATTCTTTTACCAAAGGGCTACAAGATCATCATCAGGAGGCTTCTTTTATTTTTCAATAGTCATGGCTGAGAGGCCCTTCTTCATCAGTATGAGTTTGATGCGGGTGTGCCAGGTGTAAAACTCGACTGGAGTTTGATGGGGACTCCTTTGAAGCGAGCAATTGGAGAGTCTTTTCCCATGTTAGAAGACTGGAGCAATAGCAAATCAGCACTAAAAATCTCAAATTTTAGCAGTAGAAGAGTTGAGCAAAAGTGCCAAGAAGCACTAGGTGAGCGTCAATGGACACTATGTCTATAGCTTCTTCCTTGAACCTTCAAACCTTCAAAATCCTTCAAGATCTTTCAAACTTAAGTCTTCATAATTTCCATTGAGAATCAATCTTGAAACTCTGAAACTTTTCAGCAATAGAGTTGAAGTTTAATGTGTCAAAAGACACAAACAATGGTAGTGTGAAAACACACTATGTAGGTATTATGCTTGAACTTGACGTTAACCTTAAATGTCTTGTTTCTTACTTCAAGTCTACAAGATCTCCCCTCTTTACTAGTTTTTTGTTCTAGTTAGCCAGTAGGCTTGAGTGGCAGGAGCTCTAGTGAGCTTGAGAAAGTGTAAAGGATGAAATTTGGAACTTTGGCTATGGAGTATGGACTAGGGTTTCTAACCTAGGCCTGGTTTTTTTGCAAAGTGTGCATTGTTTACTCAACCATTTTAAGAACTTTTTATATGAGATTGAAGCTTGATTAATGGGCTTCAAATGACCTGTGAAGTTGGGCAAGATTGCACTACACACAGGGAGAGAAAATGGCTTGATCAGAATTGCGCCTGTTTCTGGCACAATGATCTCATTTTTGTGCAATGTTAAGGTGAAGCGACACCAATGTTGGGATGTGATGTGCCACAAAGATGCGCTGAAGTTAGGAAAGATTCCCCTAGAAGAAATTATGATGAATAATGGCATGTAGTGTGAGATCTAAGGGCTCCATGCTGACTAGGTACTGCCCGGCTATGGAGGCCACAAGACAGAACCTAAGAAAAATGGCAATGTTGAGTAGTAGATAGGGTAATTTCAAGTTTTGAGGTGATACAAAGAAGCTCCTTCAGCAGATGAACAAACTCCTAGAAGAGAGCTCCTAATGATACATCCTATAAAAGAGAGATATGGAAGCTCGGGCAAGGTCCTACATGCTATGGGTGTCACAAAGATCAAAGTGAGATGAAAGTGGAATTGGAGCTTGAGATGAGGTCATGAGTTCAAGCTAAGCTTGGAAAAGAAAAAGAGAAGCTAGAAGAGAAAAGAGGAAACTAGGCCATGCCATACCAAGTTAAAACTCAGATCTAGGACATGGCTATGATAGAAGCTATGGGGGTTGAAATAGGAAGAATGAACTCATGAAGACATTAACACTAACAAGTCAAATTGCCACACAAGTGAATTAGGTTCCAAGATTGAGACTTGGACTCATAAACACAATCTTGTGTGTAGATAGTGACAAGGACACTTTACTAGAAAGAAGATAGTACTTTTATTTCTTAGAAAAAGAGTGCAAGTACAATGCTTTATAGGAAACTAAATGGTGGCACTTCTCCTACTGTGTATATGGGATTCTAGTCTTGAGCCCACACAACTCCTTACAAAGAGACTGAAGTAGGTGTGATTGCAAACATCTCAGCACTCCCAATCCAAATACATCATTTTGTGGCAAAACAGACTACCTTACAAAATACGCCGAAGCTTGAGCCATGAGAATGAATGATGCTAGAACCATGGCTAAGCTCCTTTGGGAGCAAGTGATCTCATGATTTAGCTGCCCCATTGAGCTAGTTAGCAACCAAGGCACTCATTTCATTAATGAAGTGACTGCCCACATTCTTTCAACCTTCTTGATCATCCATAATAAATCATGACCCTTTTACTCTCAAGCTAATGGTCAAGCAGAATCCATGAACAAGTTCCTAGTGAGCATCCTGACCAATATAGTCTCGGCTTTGTACAGTAACTGGGATAAAAAACTTATGGTAGCACTATAGGCCTATAGGACATCGTATATAAGACAATAGTTGGGCAGATGCCCTTCAAGTTGACCCACAAAATTGAAATGATTCTACTTGTGGAGTTTTTGTCCCTTAGCTTGAGAGTGGCGGTACAAGAGCGATGGGAAGGGAAAGAAGCATGGACCAAATGCTTAGTAGAGCTAGAGCATCTCTCTAAGATACAACTTCTAGCTACTCATACACTAATATCTGAGAAGGTAAGATGCAAGATTTGGTTTGATAAGCATGTCAAGCATTGTGACTTTGAGCAAGGGGACCTAATATTGCTATATTTAATGAAAGGCCATAAGAAAAAGATGAAAATTAGGGGATTAGGGCCTTTCATAGTCTGCAATTTATGTCGAATAGGCAATGTCGAGCTGTAAACTTTAGAGGGAGAGGGCATAGGCTTCTTTAACGATAGTCATCTCAAGAAGTACTACCCACCAACACACCCATTGCACGAACCACCCCCATGCTACAGGCGTCTGTCATAGTGTGCAAGTAGCCACCATCAAAGAGATCAAGGAGATTGATGAGGTAGTAGAACATGCTTATCTACAACAAGTCACAGTCGATGCTCAAAAGACATGCACTCATTGATGGTTTTGATGCACTTATTGATGAGGGAGCTAACTTCAACATCCTTACTCACAAATGCTAAACTCAACCCGTTTCGGAGACAATCCTACCCTCTGCTAGGGAAATGCAAAGTAACATTCTCTATCAAGACTGAAAGCTTGCCCATGATTTTGTATGTGCTACCTAATGCCAAAACTGCAAGTAAGGAATCACTACTAGAGCATACTTTCAAGAAGCACGCACATTGCAACATCGACTACGACTTGCAACACATTCACCTCGCATTGACACTATGAGGATAGTGACGATTTTCAGCAAAGGGCAATGTGGCTCCACCCAAGCCTGTAGTGCCATTGATAGTATTATCTAGCAAAAAGTCTAAGGATAGGGGTCATGACTTGTCCCACCCTATGAAGACACCAACTACTCACAACCCCAGGGAAAAGCAACCATGATCGCTAAGCAACAACTGAAATGGGTACTTGAAGTCCAAACACCACCATCTAGGAACTGATCTGCAAGGATCCATTACTTTTGAACATCACATCCTAAACGTAGGAGACCCATTTGGAGCTCTAGAACTCAACAAACAGTCAAGCCACGATGGGTATCCACCACCCTATTCCACGTAGAAGGCTACTATGAAGGCAAAAATTGGATTTGGGTGCCTAAGACCAAGAGTAGCACAATCACCTCTCAACCATCTGCTACTAGCCCATTTCCAAAGCCTGATGAGCCACCCAAACTTGCTAAATCGCTTGAGTTAAAGTCCAAACCCATCAAACTCCAATAGGTCTATTGACCAAAATTGCTACTAGCTATCCCTAAACTGACCCAACCTAATGTTGCTAGCACCCCAATAGCTTCACAACTAGCAAATACAGTGCAACATCTAAGCCCCAAACCAAGCTCCTCACACAAGTGGCTGGCCCACACCCTAAGGATCAATCGAAGAGAGGCATACACCACTTATTGAGCTATCTAGCCCAATCAAACCCCAACCTCCTGAAGGCCTTAAACCCTCTTACAAGTGGAGATCTATTCTTACATCAGCCTCTCATCTAGTTGTGAACACATGGGATGACTTAGTCACATGCATTAGACACTTGGATGCTACCTTCACAATCCTTGCTAAAAGCTACAAATGGTTGGATCTTGACCTCCTACATGACTCTTTAGCAACTGATGTACACACGATGCCATGTACTTGGGAAGAATACGAGTTCATGTTCATTAAAGTTCCCATGGTAGCTGAGGAATTGATTGCCATAGAGATTTCTCACAAGCAAGCTCATAGACAAAGGCTAGTCACCTCCTATAGCAAGAGCAAAGCCTCTACCATAGACCAAGAGGAGCTAGAGGAACTTAAAAGGCTGGCCATCATTGACTCCTCCTTTCTACAAAAACGATATGCTCTCCATCTTCAATGGGAACAATAGGGCTACCCAATTATGACTAACACCGAGCAGAGGCGTGCCATCAAAGCCTCTGAGTATGACCCAACCTATGTGTCTCCTCCCTCCTTTAGAGTGTTGACCATCACTTGCAATTGACCCTTAGAGGATCATAGCTTGGTCCACCCCTATTTAGATCAAGTCCTTACCGAGGAAGAGCTACACATTGCTAGCAAGATCAACTCCAATGACTTCCTCACTGATGTCCTCACCTACATCATGCACATAGGCATTAGATCTCACAACATGGACCAGCATGCTCACTTGGAATATAACCCACATTTCTACGCCTAGCTAATGCAACAATAAACCATTGCAAACCTAGCTTACTACCCTTAACCCTTCACTCTCCAATCCTAGGAAGGATTCCTACCATTCCTCAGGGAGAGTGGGTAAGGTGGAAAATAAACATGTCTCAAACCTCAACCAATGGTTAAAGGAATAAAACGTAACTTATGATTGAGGAAAAGTGTCATAATTTCTTTTTGATTGCATGGCGCACTTGAAGCCAAAATATTTATTTTATACTTAAGCACTTCGCCTTTCCATAGCTTACGGTCATTATCTGCTTATTGTTTTGTAAGAGTTATCTCGATAAAACTAATGGTAAGTTGTGGTATTGTGATAAGAACCTATGATGGCAGGCCAACATAAAGGCAAGCTTCCATTCACGAAGGAAGAACACGCAAAATACGGCCTAACGGTGGAGATTAGGGCCTTTAACTAATTTAAGTTCAGAAACATCATGAACTTAGATTACTTAGTTATGGAAGAACTAGTCATGAAGTGGCTTATTGACTAGTGAAACCTCGAAAAGTACATGGAGAAAGTGGGGCAAGCTATGGACTATAGCATGTGTGCGGAGTTCCTACGAACCTTTGATGCCTATAGGAATTGCATCACCGTAATAATACGATGAGGGAAAGAACCCCGCAGGGGCAAGGTGGAGTTGAGCACTCAAAAGTGGTGGAAAAGGCTTTGGTCCTAGCCAACAAGGTTGAGAGGTGACCCAAGTGGGACATCTACAGCATGCTAGGATGGATAAAGCCCTAGTCTATACTAATGATGGCATTAGCCTAGCCGACATTGCAAACCCTGATTAGGTTGTAGGTAAAGGTGATCCAGCATTAGCCTAGCCGACATTGCAAACCCTGATTAGGTTGTAGGTAAAGGTGATCCACGCATTGTTCTCTAATCAAAGGTACAATGTCCTGATGAGTAGAATTGGAGTGCCCCTACTAGAGAGCCTTGTGGTCGAGTCCCTAGATGAGGTAAACTGGAATGGCTATGTGTGAAAAACAATAAAAGCTTTAACAAAGGAACTAGGCACACTAGCATGTAGGAATTCCTTGACTTCCACAACAGGGATGGTGAGCGAGGAAGAAGTCGTCACATCGAAGGCATCCATCATAGGGTTTGGTAGGGTGGTGACCGCCATAATCCAAGAGGATATGGGGGAGGAAAAAGGTGAAGAGGAAGTGGAGGAGACACCCAAAAGGTCACTACCCCAAGAGTAGGAGCAATCAAGCAAGGGGATGGTAAACAATGGTAGAGAACCTAAGGTACCATCTGGTCAAGGAGGGTCTTGGAGGCCAAAGAAGACTACCCCTCAAAAGCAGCAACAAGAGAAGAGGGAGAGGATGAAAAAGGAAGAAAAGGTTGAGTTACAAAGGGTGTCGATAGAGTCAAAGAGTCTTGAAGAAAAAAGGAGGAGAGCAAAGGAAGAGGCGGAAGAAATACTAAAGAAGGAAGAGGAGGATTTAGCCCGCACCATTCTCATGTCGATGGAACAACCCTTGAGGGAGGTGGAGCTAGTTGTGACAATGAGTCCACCGAGGGTTGAAGACCCAAGCACCAGCACCAAAGTGCCCAAGACTAAACCACCACCAATGGTATAAGGCAAGGGCAAGGGCCTATTTTATCCACTTCCACCTACTCTAGTTCCCCAACCTACAACTCCCACAACCACCCAAGGCACTACTAGCATAGTAAACACAAGTAACCTTATGGCTAGGTCCAATACCTCATGAACAAGGTGTAGGAAATAGCCCTAGATTTGAGTGGGGAAGCTCCAATCACTGGAACAAAGAGACCAGTAAGAGCTACATATGCCGAATAATCTAGACAAGACCCCAAGAGACAAAGAGTAGAGGCATCTACAATGATCATGCCGACAGCACTGCTGCCATCCATGGGCTACGACGAATATGTCAAAGAGCTTCTCACACAATTGGACAGGGAAAAGATAGACAAGAAAACGATGGTAACTAAACTGAAAGCCAAAAGAAAAGAAATGGAAGCCTTCCAGTTGAAAAGGACTCGCCAAGTGGCAGGTTATCAAAGAGAGATCTATGAGTTGAAGGAGGAACTCAAGGCTAGAAAGAAAGAAGAAGATAATTGGCAATGAAGGCTCAAAGAAGAGTGACAGGAACTCATAGGGTTGCAAAGGGAGTATAATCTCATTCTCTTGCAACACAAAGAATTGAGAGAGTAGCTAAAGAGAATAGAGAAGGTGACGAAGGAACTTGAGGCAACAGATGCAAAGAAATCCTAGAGGGAGGAACAACTCCGAAGAAATATGGAAAATATGGAGTACAAATTATTGGTGGAGCTGGAAGAGAAGGGAAGGCTAGAGAGAAAAATTGAGTACATGGAGAAGGAAAAAGAAGAAACAACCCATAGGTGGAGAGAGTTGGAACTAAGAATGGAGGCCCTACCACAAAGATAGAATGAAAGTCTAGAGGAAATGAAGTGAAGAGTAGAATAATGGATCACCAAAAGGAAGGGGAGAGTAAGGGAACTAATGTGCCATCTAGCCCATGCCCAAGGAAACAAAGTGTTGGTAGAAAGCAAGGTAGAAGCCGTAAAGATGAGCATGATGGAAGCCCAGTAACATGCTTTCCTCAACACCATCTTATATGTCATGCATCTAGAAGAGGAGGAGGCTATTGAAGCCCTACAAAAGAAGCTAGAAATCACCCATGTAGGGCCATAAGGCATGGCCTATGTGTTCAAGATTATGAAGCAAAACAAAGGCTAACAAAAAAGATGGAATGGCTAGGGTATGTGGAGGAGCAGGGACCGCAAGAGCCAATGAGAGAAGAAGAATAGCAAGCACCACCAAAAGAACAGGGCCCAGACTTCAAAGTAAGGCAACAAGATGAAGAACAGGGCTCCAACCACCCTCTCCAAGACTGCTGTCGGAAGCCCAACAGGAAGTATAGCTTGAGGATGCAATGGTTGAAAGGAAAGAGGAGGCTGGGAAATGAAGGAAGAGGCTGATAGAGCAAGCACAATGAAGACTAAGGGCATGACCCCTAGCAACCCCAAAAGCTCCCATTCTGTAGAGAGAAGAATGTTTTCCTGTCAACTAGAACCTAGAACTCGCTATGTGGGAGTAGTGGGAGAACAAGAGCAATCCCTTTGAGTTTCACCTTTTGTTACCCAACCACACTAAGTAGGGTGTTATCCCCTAAAGTGATGGAGGAAGTGATTAGCATGGGCAAAAGGCTTGGGGAGGGGTGGAGTGCAGAAAGAGAGACACCTCAAACACTGTGGGGGATAGAGGCACATGACTAATGGGAAGACAAGGTCATGGAGATACCCAGGTCTATCAAATGGTACGAATCACAGTTGAAATGGAGGAGGAGAATCTAGGATGGGAACATAGACACATGGATGTCATTTTGCAGCACCCTACCCCATGAAAGAAACAACCTAGTGTACATGCCAATCCAAGAAGGGTAGGGGTGGACTTCAATCCCGACATCCATGGTTGCTACTACTAGGACTTCCCGAAGATCTACAACATAAATGCTACTATGCCAACTCTCTTATATTCTCTGAAACTGACTTAGACCCCTCAATCACCCACTTGGCAAATTTTTCTCCTGCCCTGATCCTTTCTTTATCACAACCTGTAATCACCTTAGATTACTTAGGGTTTTACTCAAGCAACCGCCTATTTTGCATGAATACCACCTTTTGCCCCTATTTTTTAATCTAAATGATGGAATAGATAGTTGTGCCATGGCTAGGTTAATGATGTGAGCCACTCTCTTCCCATCCTTTCTCATGGCCGTACTAGAGGACATGAATGATAGCCAATTCACCTGGTGTAGTGATCCATTTTTATCCACAACTCCTCTGAATGTACGAATGAACCTAAAAGACTATATGCAAAGTAAGAACTTCCTTAATAAATTGCTTAATCTCCCAGTCTCCTCCTCTCATGACATCCAAGGATTAGTTTCTCATGCACATTCAAAAGTTGAAGAAGAAGAAAAAGAAAAAGGGGAAAGAACAAAAGAAACTGAGAATGAAAAGAGAAAATAAAGACAACAACAAGAAGGGAAAAGAAAATCAAATGAGAAATAAGAAAACACACCTCACTTGATGAGTGCAAGAATCACTACACCTAGAGGTCCTCAAGTTAAGCATATTTTGTGGCCTTGGTCATCCCACTCTATTCTTAACCCCCTACCCCTTTTGCCCCCACTCCATGCTTATGGCACATCAAGGGAAGGAAACATCTAGGGAGGTCACACTCGCCTTGTCTCCCTAAGCTACACTCACCACATTTTTCCCATACACAAACTAGGTCCTCAAGTGTGGGACAATACCCCAATCTTTACCTGCAGTTCAACCCAACTCCCACTTCCACTAGCACGAACATGATGCATTGCACCGTGAGGTAGGCACACCCCCATGTAGTGCACTCTCTTTTCTTTTCCAAGAGAATCTGACAACCTATGCCTAACCACCGACTTTGGAGGCTTCCCATCACCCACTCAATATACCCTCGGCATCCACACCCTCAACAACTTCAACATGCTTCTCTCCCATGCCCAATCCCTACGAAAGCCCCATCATTGACTCACGTGACCACCCTTTAATCACACAAGCCCTCATTAGCAAAGTCGCACAAGTGACTATGAGGGGGGTAATGTTAACCGCAGTGCAAGATAAAGAAAAAGGAAGCAAAATAAAATCCAAGAAATTTCAAGAAAACTCAAAAATGCGAAGCAAGGCAGAAGGAGACAGCCCAACTAAAGAATAAGAGAAAAAGAGGCCAAAAGCGCAAGGGTAGTCTTGAAAGTCCAGGCAAAGGCAAAGGTGCATTTTGAAATGTAAAATTGCCCCCAAATTTTTGTAAAAGAGCTCCATTTGTGCGAGTTGTAAAGAGTAGACGAGCATAGGTGAAGGTATAATGTAAGTAGAGGGAAATAGGAAAAGAGGACCTTGGCAAGTTGGTTAGTCATGTAAAAAAGGGGGATGGGTGCCCAAGGAGATGAGGGCATGTATAAAAGCTAGAAAGTGAATAGAGAAGCTTATTCTTAGTGTGTGTCTAAAGTGGCTCTCTTCTTCTCTTCTCCTTGCTTGTGCCTGTGCTTGTGTTTGAGCATGTGAGGGAGTGAGTGTGTGAGGGTGAGAGACCATGGTGGAGAAGCTCTCCATCTTCTCTTCTCTTCTTTTCTTCTCTCCTCTCCTCTTGTCTCGTGCATGCGGCTATGGAGGATGGAGCTTGAAGGTAAAGGCTTGAGGTTGCATCTCCAATCGTAGAGCCACCGGTGTGCTTGATAGAGAAGCATACTTGATCCGACATTGAGGTAAGCTCACTACATTCATAGGCTTGAAAGCATATACAACTATGTGAGAGGTAGCCATTAGCATTTAACTTGAAATGCTTAAGCAATCAGCAGTCAGTGGGCCTTGGCGATCGAGTGAAATCTCCCATAGCATTGAAGTTTAAGAGCATTGTTGAAGCTCTTGGATCTATCAAAGTATAGAATACACTATTAGTGAATTTTTAAAAAAATTAAAAGTTTAGGACTCAGTCAAAAGTTTCTCTTGCTATAACTCTCACACTATTGCTCCAAATTTTTTGTTCAATAGCTCAATAGATTCCATTTTTCATAAGGTTTCGAAATGATGTGTCATATGATAGCTTTGGAAAACTTAAATATGTCTTTTTGGAGTCCCAATAATCTAAATAATGAAAAATGAAACTTTAAAGATTTCCAAATTTACTAAAATTGTATTATAGGTCAATGATGATGATATAGTGGCTATATGTTTGGACGATTTGGGAGAGTGCAAGAGCAATTCCAAATTTCCATCAACAAAAGGGACACCATTCCTCATTTTGTAGATCTAATATCAATGTTGATATTAGAATATAAAAATTTGGGCCTTGCTGCATCTTAATCACAAAGTAACAATGATTCAGAATAGGTGCTCCACTCTAACATAAGTAGAGGTAGAGGTCATAATGGTAGAGGTCGCAATGATGGCTGTTATGAGCAAAATTAGAGGGAAAACTCATCACTCACACAAGCAGTCACGTTTAGATGGTAGAGGCCACTTGAGATAGGGAGAGCCATAAAGGACATGGCAAACAAAATACATGCTATGATATGATTGTCTAGAAAAGAGAAGTGAAAATAACATAAATGAAATAAGACAATATAATAGTTATGCATCTACCATTAATCAGGTTGGTAATGAAAAGTTGTTTGTTGTTATGCAACACATTATGAACATAGTAAATGTAAATAAATTACTAGTAATGATTGATAACGCAATGGTATATGTGGATTTAGGTACCTACAACCATATGACATCTCATGGAGAATGGTTTAGTGAAATACAAAATCTTGAAATACCTCATTTTGTGGAAATATATGACAATACTGTGCATCCTATTATTACTCATCTTGGGAGTATCCCATTACAAAGAACTTGATTTCTATTGGAAGAATAGTTAAAGCAAGGATTACAAGTGTAACATCCAATCAAAATGGCTTCTTTATAGAAGATTTTAGGAATGGTTGCAAACTAGTTGCAAACAATAAGCATGTGGGAAGAATGTTTACCTTGGATGTAAATGTACCCAAGCTGAAGGCTTACTGCTCGGGTAAGTTACTCATGAATATATGTGTACATCACGTGGGTTCAAAATGAGGTATTTTTAAAACACCATTTTTATACATTTTTTACATACAAAAGGGTATAATATAAAGGGGTTATTTACAAATTGAATAGAAAAGGTTTATATTTTATTCAAGAAAATTTTACATATAAGGATATTTATAAATAGGCCTTGAACGCACGTGATGTAGAGGATATACATTTAGTAACTTCCTCAAGGCTTGATATAGCTGCATAAGGTGCAGGAGTTGTGGCTGATATTGATATTTGGCATTAAGTTATTGGCCGTGTAAATGTAAAATAGTTGAAAAACTACAATCACATGAAATTGTGACGGGCTTGCTCAAGTTCAAAGTGGCTGATATGTAGAAAGTGTGTGAAGCATGCCAATTTGAAAAACAAATAAGATATGCATTTCTTCATAATAAATATACTAACAAGCATTTAATTGATGTTATATATTCAAATATATGGGGTCCCACAAATATTGCATCAATGGCTAAATGTAAGTATTATGTAACGTTCATTGGTGTTCATTCAAGGAAGCTATGGGTATATATCATGAAGGAGAAAAGTGAGATATTTTCTCATTTTCAAGATTTTAAAAATCTGGTTAAGAAATAGATAAGTATGCAAATTAAGTGCCTAAGGTCTGATGGAGATGGAGAGTATCCCTAGGTGGTCCGCCTATAAGAAATCATCTATATAACTTGCGTTCAAAGGATATTAAGAAATACCCTTTCTTTACATGCTATAAGGCTTTAAAATTACTCCTTTTACTTTACTAAACTTACAAATTTTTTCTAAATTATAATTTAAAAACCGCTTTTGTAAATATAATCTTGTAGATTTTACTAAATATAATACCCTTTCTTTTGAACTCACGTGGTATCTTACATGTTCTATAAGGTGAACTCCCCGGGAGAGTATCTCTCCAATGAATTTAGTAATTTTTTGAAACAACAAAAATTTAGAGGTAGTTTACATGCAAGTATACTCCAACAAAATGGTGTTGCTGAAAGGAGAACATGCACATTGCACAATTACATAACCCTTGATGGTGCCTCATTATTATTTGGGCGAAGCAATCTCTATAGTTATGTATATCATAGATAGGGATCTTATTGTTGCAGTGCATGATGTGACACCAAAGGAGAGGTTTACTAGCAAAAAACCAAATTTGTCACATATTAAAATATTTGGATGCACTGCATATATACATATTCCTAATGAGCCAAGGAACAAGAAGGATCCGAAGGTTGAAAAGTATGTATTGTTGGTGTAGGAGCTTTCGCTCAACCGCCAAGACCCTCGGACCGCTTATTGCTTCAAGCATTCCAAGCTGAGCACTAATGGCTACCTCTCACATAGCCAACGCGCCATCCATATCTACGGGTGTAGTGAGCTTACCTCCATGCCGTTCGAGTTACCTCCTCTCCCGCACACCCCGGTAGCTCCACGATCCAAGTGCAAGCTTCAAGCAAGCTCCATCCTCAAGCTCCACCCTCCAAGCTCCATTGCCGCGAGTAAGACAAGAGAAGAGAAGAGAAGAGAAGAAGAGAGGAGAAGATGGAGAGCTTCTCCTCCTCGGTCCCTCACCCTCACACACTCACTCCCTCACACTCTCACACTCCCTCTCTCAAGCACAAGCTCAAGCAAGCAAGAAGAAGAAGAAGAAGAAGAAGAAGAAGAAGAAGAAGAAGAAGAAGAAGAAGAAGAAGAGAGCTACTTTTGGCCACACAAAAGAATGGGCTTCTCATTCATTTTTCAACTTTATATACAAAACCCTAAATCCCTTTTGGGCAGTCATCCCCTTTTCCCCTTTTTTACATGGCCGGCCATAGCCTAGGTCCTTTTCCCCATTGTCCTTCTATCTTCCTAGCTTCCTTTCCACCGTCTGTCTACATTTACAAATTGCACAGGTGAGAGCCCGGCGCTCTTTTACAAGATTTCAGGGTGCGCCTTTTTATTTTAAAATGCACCTTTCCCCTTTTGCATTTGCCTTGGACTTTTAAGGTTTCCCTTGCGCTTTTGGCCTTTTCTCCTATTCTTTCTTTAGTCGGACTACCTTTTTTCCACCTTTGCCCTGCGTCTTTTTTATTTCCTTTTGCTTTCTTCGTGTTTCCTTTTGCTTTCTTCGTGTTGGGGTTAACATTACCCCTCTCCTAGACGAGTGCCAGTCCCATGGCACTCATCATCGTAGGGTAGCAGGCTGTAGCATGCACCGAAGACGTGGGTGACAAGGATGCCTGTGGTTTCCATGGAGGAGTGTTGGTGGTGGTGTGGCAGAAGGTCCTGGGGGCCTGTTGGTGGCCAAGGTGGCTGGTGGAAGGTTGTTGGAGTTGGTGGTAGGGCTATTCTGTTTTGGGGATTTCATTGATGGCCAGCATAAGTGTTGGTTTGTTGGGGATTCTGCTCAGGACGATTCTTTGCGAGCTTGTCGGATGGTAAGGGATAAGCATTCAGAGTTGAGTGTTGATAAAGAGCGAACAACACCTTATACCTGCAATTGGAAAACCTCGCATGTGGTCTCTCCTTAAGGGGTAGTGCTAGTCTTCTTATCATGCACAAGACATATTTTGATTAGTTTGGGAGACAGGTCGAACTCTAAGCAAACCTAGAGTATTGTCCTGCACTTGAGGACCCAAACTGTGGATATACTTCGGTGCAGATATTATGTGAGTGCTCGTGCATACTTAGATATTACGTAGTTAGAAGACCGTAGGCTAGTTTCTCATAACAATGCATGGATGAAGCAAAGTTGTCCTTGTGGAGAGGAAGTACACGTGAAGGTATATGAGACATCCTTTGCATTGTGACTGCATGATGTAGCATAATTGAATATAAGGACACCGCACTTTGAGTAGCTGGAAACTATTGGACTTGCTTGATGAGTACGGTGTACTTTTTATGGCCAATCGTGCGGTGCTTATCACCACTGATTGCAATGGTACTAAAGCAGAGTGCAAGAGAGAATTGTGCAAGTGGGTCAGGGTGACAGGTCTAACCATAGGCGAGACAAGCTCCCCAGGTATGTCCTGCCCTTGACGTGCCCTGAACAATTGTGGGTGATGGTAAAGGGCTAGGGGACTAGGGACGAAGCCAGTAGACCAAGGTCACTAGACGTACCTAATTTGAGGACCCCTAGGTGCTGTGTTGTGATCATGGGTGCTTCTTATCTTTTCATTCGGTTCTTTTTCTTTTCTGTTCTCTTTTTTTTTTTTGACTTGCCTGAGTACAACGATTGCAATATGTTGAGGTTATCAGCCTTTCAGTGGGTTGGAAAATGTCAAGCTTCGAAGGCTCAAGAAATTGATAGTACAGTGATGATTGAGCCCTAGCCTCATTGTTAGAGAAGCAGTTGTGGAGATTGGGAGATACACGTGAGACCTTGCAAACCTCCTTGCGTCACACACGATGTTGGTACAATTGAGGTAACGACTGTCGTGAGCCAACTATAGAGCTTTACCCAGAAAGAGAGCATAGCCCATGAATATGCTTTGGGCCATGCGATGTGGACGGTCGGCAAGGGTGAGTTTTTTTTTGCTTTCGACAGCGTGGCTTTGCCGCGGCTCATTGTGGGGTTGTTGGTGTTGCGGTGATCGGGCATTGAACACTTTCGCACAAGGACCTGTATTATCCTGCATCCACTTGTCACTTCGTGAGAGTATATGCTCGCTTGTGTTAAGTGCATCGAATCAAATGCAATCATGATAAGACATAATTATTCAGAATTCTATGATGTTTATTGGGATGCCTATTTCATTTCTTGTTAAGGTCGCATATATTAACGAGAAGTAGCGGAAACGTGTACAAGTGGGGATCTGGCCCCTTTACGCATAAAAAAAATAAAATATTCGGGCATGCTAACTCGTCGAGCTACTTATACATCATAGGGATTTAGTCAATAGGTACGAGGCGGGGTGAGTCCGGTTGGATAGGCGACCGGGACGGTGTTAGTGCGGGGCTCCCGTGAGGCTGGGCAGGGAACATGTCGGCCGGGACATGAATGGTGTAGTCCCGGGCCGCGACCGTTTCCAAAATGTCCTTGAAGAGTTCATTAAATTCTTCCTTTTCCTGAGCTGCCCTTTCTACCCATGAGCATCTGGTGCCCGAGCGTGTGTTGGGGTCTATGCAACTGGCGTTGCCACATTTTGTGTGCGTATCTGACCGCCTGCTTTCTTGGCCCGCAGATTCTTCGGCCTTTGTCCGGGGCGGTGTCGCTTAGGGCCTCGCTTCTTGGCATACCTCTTTAGGGTGGGCACATAGTGCTCCGGTGGAGGGGCACGTGCCACATGCTCCCGTCATCTGTGAAGAGCGTCCTTGCATGCCAGGTGTCCATGGTTCTCCATGTGTTCCGTCTGGAAGTCTACAAGATGAAACCCAAGGGTTAGACCTTGATACAAGATACAATTGTTCGTAGGAAGGGATTTTAGTGTGGGTTATCAAGCGCATATGACAAGGAGGGGAGGGGTGAGGCATGCAGTGTTTGTTGTAGAGGGATGGCCCCCATGCTGATGTTCGCTTTGCCTCCAGTCATTAGCGGATATTGGCTTATACTAAGTTGTGTGGACTGGTTGTCATGGACTTGGATAAGGCACATCCTCAGAAGGATAGACCAAAAAGGGAAGAAGGTGTATAGAGAGGGGTTGCACCCTGTCTACCCATCAGTGTTGTTGGTCATGGCTTCCTATAGCAGCAATGTGGGTTGCATGCCCTCCACTTGGAGGTGGGGATGGTCACACGGATTTTAAATGTGTGATGAGAGGAGAACTCGAGGAGCTTAGCCTCTTAGACCCAACTCTTCTCCTTGCACTTGACTATCATTACTTGTGTGTGTTGATATTGTTTATACAAGGTGACACAAGAATCAGTGTTTATTTATATACATAATGTCACTTCACGAGGATAAGAACCAATTGTAGAAGTCGAGGTTATACTGGAGCATGGCACACGCATCTAGTATTCACGGTAGCTTACTTAATACTGATAGATATTTTGCCACGTCGAGTAGCATGGAACCTTGACCGAGTCTACTGGCAATATGTAACTCCTCCTCAGTGAGAACCTTATCAATCAAAGGGCTCTCTAGTCTAGTTCCAGCTAAGTCCGTACCCCAAATGTCAGTTAGCACTCGAAGGGAAGTTGGTGCTAGATAGGTTGGGTCCTTTTGAGACCGCCATTTGGCCAATCGCTCCTCTGAGACTGTCATGATCTGAGCCCCTAGTTCGACCATTGCAACGCAGTTCTCACACCAACACTATTCAAATTGACTTCGACCATTTGTTAGTCACTTTAGTTGCTCTATGTCCACAAGATTTGGTAGGCAGAGCACATCATTGAAGGTGACGGTTAAGCGCAGTTCGTCAGCCTCCTCGTCAGAGATGAGTCGCATGCATTCATGTAAGAGCTTGTTATAGTGTTCGTCAAGATGTTCTTGCTCTTCCCAAGATAGAGGAAAGTGCAAATAATCTCCAAGCTGCTCCTTTGGGATTGTGCCCACATCCGCAAGGATGTAGACTCGTGCGAACACCTTGAGCTTAGCATCAAACTCAGTTAAGTATTCTATGACACTTCTACGTTCAACGAAGGCTTGCTTGGTTGCTATCTCATGCAAAGTTCTAAGAGTTTCCTTAGGCTTTAGTATAGCTGGGGGCTCAGGCCTAGATGAGCAGGATTGGTCAACGCTAGGATTGCTCATGCTCTTGGGGTTTCCATGTTTTTCTTGAGGCTTCGTTACTACGTCATGGTTCTCCTTGGGTGTGACTGGTGCGACTTCGTCACCCCGTCGTGACAGTGCTATATCCATTCTTTCTTCGTTAATGCGAGTTCTATTGTCAATGGATAGAGCGTTGCAAGCAGCCATTGAGGGTAACGACTGCTTTGATTTGTCGGAGCACACGGATGTGACTGAAGTTTCACCGCTATTAGGAGAGACATCAATGGGTTCATTGGTGGATGGACTTGATGCTTTATTCCCCAGCTCTTCATCGCTCTTGGTCTCAATGCTCTTGGGGTCCCCAACCACTGGCAACTGTTGTTGTTTTCGTTGTTTCCTCCTCTTTTTCTTGGTCAGTGCAGGTGCATCTAACGGCTCAGAACCTTGGGCCAGGCCGACCGCTAATGTGCTTGGTTGAGCCTCAGCATTTCCCTTCTCTAGTGTGTCCTTATGGAACATGACCATGGCCTACTGAGTAGCCTCGCTAGGTTGTGAGAGCACAATTGCCTTCCTTTTTGGAGAGCCTAGCTCTTCAGCCAACTCCCTTGTGTGTAACTCCTCTAGCCTAGGCTTTAGGCACTTTGGAAGCACTGGAGTTGTTGAGGCAGTTGGTTGTGACACCTCCTCCACAGGTAAACCACTAAGGACACGTTTCGCAAGGGGTGTTGTCACAGCCAAAGATTGTGACTAATGTGGTCCCTGATTGGAAGTAGTGGTGGCTAATTCAGTGGACTGGCTACCATTGGTAGACTGCGGTGTCAAGTCCTGAGGTAGATCAGAAGTGGTCATGCCTTTTGATGCCCTTAGAGCATTCACTTGCATAGATCGAGTATCCATTGATCTAGCCACGGTGGATTGCATAGGCACATCCTTAGGTTGAGAGCTAAGGGTGGTGTCGTGTCCTGCCTCTTGGACATTTGGAAGCTTTGATGTAGGTTGAGATTGGGATTGAGTAGCCGCACTTGACGAGTGTTGTGCTTCATGTGTCCGTGTAGGGGAAGAGGGTGTAGGAGACTTAGGACTCCTAAGTGGATTTGGCATTGACTTGGAGATTTGCTCGTGGATGTTAGATGATTGTGCTATTTGCTTTGTTGAGCATTTAACCTTGCCCTGAGCAATATTTTGCCTATGATGCTTGCTATCCTCTTGGGGAATCAAAAGATCCTTGGGCACTAGCGGCTTCTATGTATCCTCAATGACTACATCTGGCATCTGCTTGTCAAGCACGCTAGGCCGAGGATCTACCCTCTGATTGGTCCCGTTTGGTTTCTTGATTTTGACCATGAGGGGCTCGGTCACTCCACTGTTGTTGACTCGAGACTTGGTTTTTCGCTTAGATCTCCTCCTACGCTTCTTTGCTCTTGATATGATCTGGCCTTCAATCGACCACGGAGGTTTAGCAAGGGGTTTTGGCACCCAAATCCATCGGTTTCCTGCATAATACCCTTGAGCCCGAAGCTACGCCTTGGATATCCATCGTGGCGTTGTGCTAGCTCTCCATCGATGCTTGTGTCTATAAGGCTTGGGCTTCTTTTGGGGTCTTCTACAATATTTGTAAGTCCAAATCCCGTCCTTGGCATTGTCTATTGACCTTTTTTCAGGCCTGGCCTCACTCACTGGTTCTCGTTGTTCGACCTGTGCTTGCATCAGTTTTTCTAACAAGTCCTTGCTCTTGTTAGTAGGCTTGACTATTACGTCAGCACCTTCCTTGCCTTTCCCTTGAGGTTTGATGAGGTCACCCTTGCCAAAGGTTGTGGCTATCCTCACACCCGGTAGTGTTAGGTGTATCCTCTGTGCTACATAGTTGGCCTCACACTTGGTCACCCTTTTGAAGGGTCTTCCTAGGAGGGTTTCTTTCCCGCAGCTAGCACTATTTGGAGGAACATGAAATAGGATAGGCAAGCTTTCTGTTTCAATTGTCGCAAGGATTTTGCACTTCCCTATGAGTGCTTGTGGGTGTCCCCCATAAGGGCTAAGAGTTGCACTAGTCGTTGTGAGCTCTTATTGGCCTAGTAGGGTCCATGATTCATAGGTCAAGATGTTAAAATCTGCTCCTTCATCAATTAGAGCATCAATAGTATGCTCTCTTTTCACGGTGAGTTTGACCCTAAGATAAGCAGGTGGTACTATGTTTTTATCTTCTGGGTCTTGGCTTGTAAATTTAAGCCTTTTGACAAATGCCCTTGAGTTCTCGACTGCACGACCAGATGTGGATTCTCCACTACTATCTTGGATCGTCATTGCAGTGCTATTCAAGGTACATCTCTCATCAAGAGTGTCGTGTCTAGTCATCTTCGCATTTGTAGCTCGCTGAAGTTGCATTTTGCTCTGACTAGACACGGTTTGAACACAATGTCTTTGTGTTCTCGTGGTGTGGCCTTTTTGCCCTTGATGACTAAATTGGCCCATTGATGTTCTAGGGTCTCTGTTTCTCTCTGTTTGGGTATGGGCTTTTGGTTGGTCTATTGCAAGTGAGACTCCATGCTCATGTACAGCCATTGCTACACTAGGGTCCAATTTGGAGGACCTATCACAGTGCACGTTTTCTCTCCAACCTACTCAGGGGAGGTGTGGAGGAGCCCCCTCAGTTAGACGAGTTGTGGATTGTGGTGGTTTAGGATGTTGGGGTCGCCAACCCAATACTCCCTAATACTTTGCAGAGTGTGAAAAAACCCACCTCTATAGGTGGGGGTCCTATGTTCTCGAGGGAGGTAGGTGTTTTTGGTTTTTGATCACTCAAGCACCTCAGAGGGCAAAGGGCTAAGTGATAAGTGCCCATGTTATGTAGGACGGCTCCTAAGGCTCAGGGAATCTTAGAGGGGCTTTGAGCCAGTAAATTCCTTGTTGACCACCACATACATAGTACAATCATATATAGCCCAATTTCGAGCAATTGGAAGGTCCTATTCTAGACTGGACAATGTCTATTTGAGAAAGACGTATTTTGTACCACTCTACGGAGTGATGGTTCTACTTGTTCTTATGAAATAAAGTATCTGGTTTTCGAATTGTTTGTTATGTGCTAAAGATTGAGTTTAGTGAACCCATTTTAACTTAGTAATAAAAGGAAGCTAATTTTTTATATGTCCAAACAACATGGGAGTATGCTTTGCTAATTAGAAAACTAAAGCAAACCCAATCAAGAAAAGTGGGAGACTTTGATCCTGATGACGATCAAATGCCTATGGCTAGGTGGACCCGATAAGTTGGGTAACATTTCAACACTAGATAGAGCTGATTAAATCACAACCCTTTCAATATCGATAGGATTAGTTACTAGGTTTAACATTGTTTTAGGGGATTGGAGCTGAGATTTTACCTTATGGGTAGGGAGATCGGGTTACATTCTCCCTTGTCTCTCACTCTCTTTGAACCAAGTAAGATGTTAACCTCACTCCTGCCTTTGATTGATTACAAAGTGGTATTTCTTAGGTGGGCATTAGATTACTATTAGAGGTGACTTGTCCAAACTGCCCCTGTGAAGTAGAACTAAGATTCCCATATTCAACTAAGTTTGAGGTTTTCCATGGGGAGACGGGATGGTGATCTACATGGATATGAATGTCAGTCGACTACTAAGAGGACTTCTCCAGGTCTGTTGGAGAAGGAACCTCACATCCACCATGCATATTGCTACAAGACAATGCATTTTCAACCACTTTCTTTTCTTTTCCACATGTTGTTTTCTCTTCAAACTAGTACTTACATCATGCTCATATTCAGCCTGAATACCCAACCAACTTGTTTTCTCTTCAACTTGCAACAATGCACTAGTGGTATCACCAAGAAACTGACCCTTCCCCTTAATCATGTCAATGATTTCATCATGAAATTCCTGCTTGGCGATACCAAGCACCTCTCTCAAGGTGAATTCCACCCAACTGTTTAAGATCTGTTCTTCAAGAAGCTTCTTAAGATCCGTGGATGTCTCAATATCAGATTGCAGCTTATATCCTGGCTGCTTGCCCTTCTTTTTTCCCTCTTGTTTGCTATCTTGTTTTTGCTCTTAATATTGACCTCTTCCATAACATGCTCAGCAGGTGGCTAGTTCATAGCTTTAGACTGATCCACACTTCTTCTTGCTCTTTTAGATGTCCCTACAGTATCTTCATCTCTCTTTTGTTTTTCTTCTACAAGTACATCCATGTTTTACACCTTTGCTAAATATGCATACACTGAATATGCATCTACTAGTGATTCCCAGCCAATTATGTCACAAATATCTTGTCCTGCATGAGACATTTCATAATCAATAACTTTTCTCTTTTCAACTACATGCAAAGCATGTGTCCATATTGCCACCTTTGGACCATGGCCAAGGCATTCTATCCAACTACAGACCAAAGGTAGAAGCATGTACAGTCGCATAAGCATTTAGAACAACCAAGTCTTCCAACAACTTTTGCATACCTCCCTTTCCAAAATTCAAAGCAAGAGGCAATCTCGTTTCTTGCGCATGGAACTTGCCATCCTTCCAAAAGATGAGTTGTCGTGCCAAGGCCTCCTAATAAGCAACACAATCCTTTCTTTCATACTGCAAACTATTGCAACAATATATATCTTTTCCTTGGTTTAGGGGCTGCTGCCCATCTCCTTTCCTCTTGTCCTTTCTCATCCATTTTGTGACCTTCAACTAAAGATCCCGCGTGCCTTTGACCAATTCATCTAATACATCTTCTCTAATAATAGGAACAATAGGTGCAACCATAGGGTTTGCCACAGAAGTAGGTGGCTTAATGGATACATCTATTGTTTTTCTTATAATAGTGGGCAAGCTAGATACATGCAATATTTCTCTTCTTCTATACTTTTTCACCAGTGCAGTAACAAATTCCTTAAAATGCCTCCAGACTATTTTAAAACCTGTCTCTATAGTCTGATCCTCTAGCACATCATCAAGCTTTTCTTGAAGCTTAGGATCTGCTGCTTGTAGAAACAATTCAATCTTCTGACTTGCAAGAGCTTACTGTTTTGTAAGATCTAACTGCTCAAACCGACTTTCAAATTCTCTTAATGTAATGAAGCAAATTATCAACATGAGAGTTAAAGCCTATTCCAAGTGTAAAACTTTCTAAATACTTGAGCCTAGAGAAAGAGGACTTAGGTTTTAGTATAAAAGGCAAGAAGTGCTAATGTAGCATCATTCTTTGGCATTATAAAAAATTCATTCTTCTTGTCTTTCACATTTTCTTGTACTTGGATGACAGTCCATGGCTACATTGAGCTATGGTACTGGAAGTTGTTCCATGGCATGGCCATGTTGGAATCTCAATTTAGTTTATTTCTTGTCATTTGTAGCTTAGAGTAATTTTGATTTTCATGTTCATTTCAATTGTTAGATTAGTCCTTCTTTACAAAGATATCAAAGCATTAGTTTAGATCCTATTAGAAGTCATTTTCATGCAATAGATTTAGTTGCTGTGACTAGGGAGTGAAAACCGCAGTTAAAATTCAGTCCACAAGAGTTAGTTTTTCCATAACCATGGTCTGACATGGAGATCTCTCACAAACCATGACTAAGTTGGAGATTATTAGCATGAACTAGTAGATAATGGCGGGCTCCAACCAATTTTGCAACTCGTGACCAAGTTTTGGACCAAAAATTGGGGTAAGTTGGACAAAATGAAGGTTACAGGACTTAGTTTGGTTCAAACCTGAGTTACTTTTCAAGGACAGGGGTTTCTTCCCTTTCCTTTCAAGCTTCTCTCAAGAATCCATGGCCAAAGGCTAAACAAGATCTCTTGCCCGTGATCTCTATCATGCAAAAGGACTTCATAGCCTTGTTCTCCATCTCTCAATCTTTCAATGGAATGGTGGAATGGCACAATATGCTTCATTTCTATCCAGGAACACAACAGTAGGTAGCAACATGAATTGCTCCTGTTGCATATTCATGCCTATTTCTTGCCAAAAATGAGCTATGGAGCTCAAGTTACTTATGATTAAGGCTTTGAAGCATTGACCAAGTGCATTCCTTCAAGATTTGGCAAGATTTCTCTCTATTGTGGACTCTCCTCTCTCCCATGGAACCCTATTATTGACAGTTTTGCATAGCAACAACTGAAAATCTCTGATTTCTTGAAGCAAATGAAGGGAGTGTTGGTGGCAAATCACTCTTGGAGCTTGCTTATGCACGTGGCTTCAATCCATTGTCAACATTGAAGCAACATTGAAGCATCTTTAGGTTTATTCTGATCTATGGAAGCTTTTAACAGCTTGTATCTTCAATGTCAATAAAATTCTTAGTTCTGTTGCCAATAATTGAAGTTTTCAGCTTATATTGGAGTTATTCTCTACCATCTTCCAAGTTCTTCATCAAATAGAAGAAGATTACTCCTTCATCAACCATCATTGAAGCACGTGGCAACAATGGAGTCCATATGAAGCTGGGAGCTTTTCTAACATTGAAGCTTACTGAAATTGGGGATTTTTTGTGGATCTTTTAGCTGAAGACGATCTATTTTTGTGTGAGGACCCTACATCAATTACATTCATCAATCACAAGTATATGAGGTATTTTAAATCATGTTTAATCTCTCCCTTATGAATCCAATCGCTGAGCTAATCCAATTGATGAATGAGGGATTAAAAGAATTTCCATTATTCTCTTAAAAGCACTTCATGAATAATCCATTTAGCAATCATATTGATTAATTTATGATTGATCACTTACATTCATTGAAAATAACCACTTTCAATGCTTCAAATTCTCACCCATTCTTCTCTAACCTAACATTGAACTATTTTCCTTTTGTCTCATTACCTTTAATAAAATAATGTTTCCCAATGGTAAGTGAAATACAATTGTAAAGCAGTGAGTCACTGCTGCAGGTATTCCTTACCTAATCCTACTTTATTTTCAATTCAACTTCTTCCATTCTCATGCATATCATGAAACGGCAATCAAATCCTTTCCAATACATGCATTTCATGCTGTTTTCTTAATTTAGCATTGACCTGCCATGTATCTACCCACGATGCAAAGTGGATGCCGGGCAAGTTGATAGGACAAAAGAGAGGTGACCCTCCCCTACTAACAAGGACCCTGAAGGGGAGCACAAACTAGCTTGAGAGGAAAATTTTCACACCCCTCAAGTCTCGGATCCCACGCATTTAAAGTTTAGGTGCAGGTACCACTCAAGCGGCACAAGAATTCAACTTTCAGCATGATATATTTGGCATGGGTTACATGATGCAAACGAAAATATATGGCAACATAATGCAATGCATTTGGCAAATGGGGATAGAGTTATGCTAAGCATTATGAATGCTATTGGTGGCATTTGTTATTAAGGTCAACAATAAAGAGTTGGAACAGGGTTTTCAGCATTGGCTATTTTATGGAGTTCATTTGCAGGTCTACATAGTTGGTGCATCCATGAAATTGATGGTACAAGTCATTTAATGACCAGAACAGAGCATTCACAGGTTGCAAGAAATCCTAAATAGCTACAGTAAATTGCTTACAGAATTTTTTTGTACTCAACCATTTTCAACACTTGATAGCTCATTTGAAAGGGGACATCCTAAGCTTTATACAGAGCCAAGAAGTTGGTCATTTGGATCATTAGAGCTCAAGATATTTGAGTTTTTCCTCTACTATATACTCAGGACAGGATGCCACCTATGGCTAAAAATGAAAGAAAGGAACCCATCATGGATACCATCAATGAAGGATTAAGGGACTATCAGCTAGATAAAGAGTGTGAAGCTTCACAAGAGGCTATTTACCTTGAGAACCATGGTAATGAGGAGCTATAGATAAGTTCAACACATGCTGCAGTAAACAAACAAGTGAACAGGGTTGGCACTACTCATGTCTCTATTGATTCTAACAGTTTTCAACAACTCTCCAACAACATTAAGGATATGAAATTGAGCATTGAAAAGCTTGTGGCTCTCTTGAGTAAGAGGATATTACCTACAGCTATTCCAAATGCTCCAAGTCTTCCATTTTCCAAGACCAGTCAAAGTCCACAACTTCCAAGGTTGTTGGGCACTTTGAAGTTGGAGAGCCATCAAGAGCTCAGCCCTCTCATGTTGGGCACTTTAAAGTTGGAGAGCCATCAAGAGCTCAGCCCTCTCATGTTCAGCCTCAATTTCAACACCTAAATCAACCCAAGACCTACACTAGCCCTCATGGACAAGATTTGGAAGATAAGGCCTAAGCTAACTCAAGCCTTGATGATGACACACATGGATGCCATCCTTTTTACAAGTCTTTTTATGGACAGCCTTCTAATATTTGTAAATCTACACATGAAGAGAAAGTTGAAGAACAAAGGTCCTATCATGGTCAAGCAAGTGGAGGTAATAATTCTCATGGGCAACACCCATACAATGGACATGGTCATGTGAATTTAGTTCCAAATTCTTATGGACAGGAACATCATGTCAATAATAATCATGTATATAATCAACCCTCTAAACAAGGCCCTCATTCAAATCCATTTTGGTCTCATCAAATGAATGGACAGCAACCACCAATGAATGTCACACCAAATATACACTCTCCAATGTATGAACATCAAGTCTATGGACAGCCTCATGTTGCTGGCAACTCTTTCTCTCCACCTCAAGGACAAGTTAATCAGCCAAATGGGTTTGCAAATATACATGGATAGCAACAACCATATGTTCATGGAACATGGAGTAATGATATTCAAAAACAAAATTCTTTTGATCCAAACTTTTATGGGCAGCAACACAATAATGGCCAATCTCATCAATATGAGTGAGAATACAAGGAGAAAATAACCATTTCTAATTTTAAGGGTGAAAATCCATCCCCTACCGAATTAGAAGAATGGTTTGACAAGCTTGAGATGTATTTTTCTTTTTATCCTAGACCAAAGAGTGCCAAGGTAAAATTTGCAGCCCTACATTTGGAAGGATATGCACACACTTGGTGGTGGTACATGTCAAGGATTGGTAATGAATTCTTAACATGGGATGCATTTTGTGTCTCCTATTGAAAAAGAAAAGTTAGAGAAGAAGTGGTATGCTCTTAAGCAAAGGGGATTATCGGTTAGAGATTATTCTAGCCAATTTCTTAACTTCTCCATGTATATGGATGGAGTATCCGACAATGCCAAGCTGAATAAGTATACATTTGGGCTTGAATCTTCTTTATCGTCGGAAGTGGGAGCTATGAAACCATCCTCTTTACAAGCTGCCATACAATTGGCTAAAAGGTATGGTAAAAAATACAAGATTTTTGAGCAAAGAACAGGGTGACATTTTCAGTCAAACCAGTCCACTAGAATAGCTGTAAATTATGGACAATCAGATTGAATTTCATCAAGGAGGGAAGCCAACAAATACCTACATCAAGATCCCTACATTCCCTACTGTTTATGGACCAAAACAGGATAGTAATTTCAAGTTTAATGCTAAAAATAGATAAAATGTAAAGAGGACTAAAATTAATGGCAAAAACCTAGCTCCTATGCAAGGAAAGCATGTGTCTAATGACAAGTTGAAGGACATGTATGCGAAAGTTCTATGCTTCAAATGTGGGGAGAAATTATCTCCCGATCACAAGAAAAAATGCAAAGCCAAGAATGTCAAAGTGAGCATGATCTTTGAAGAGGAATCAGATGTTGAGGCAAATGAAGGCAATCTATCTCAACTTGATTGCTTACCCACTCTTGAGGAGAGGCATGACCATGATGAGGATTGCCATGAAGAATTCTATGACCCTATGGATGGTTTTCCATTTGACCTGGGTGGTTACATTATGGATGGTGCTTGGACAAATTTGGATTCATTGAAGCTTTGTTCCATCTTTCGTGATGCTTGGAATGGTTCCAAAGGGGACAATACATTACGCCTTAACGGCTACATTAATGGAAAATTTGCTCATATTATTATTGATATCGGGAGTACACATAGCTTTGTTAATACACGATCTCTTGATGGGCTGAAGTTGTATACACAAGAAATGCCTTCATCACTAATAATCCAAGTGGCAAATGGAGCTTATGAGAGCAGTAATCAAATTTTTTCCAATGTTCCCACCACTTTTTCATCATCTTGTATCACTTCAGTGAATCTTATTGCCTTGGAGATGGGTCCCATTGATGTCATACTTGGCTACAATTGGTTAAAAAGTATTGGCAGGTTTACCATGGATTTGAATAGGCTGCAAAGGGAATTTCAATGGCAAGGACAACAAGATACTCTTCAAGGGATTGAGAAGAAGAAGCTAGAGGTGATTAGCACCAAGAAGATTAAGAGAGAGATTAATGCAAAGGCATGTATGTTTACCCTTCTCTTGTCAAAGGTTGATGAGGATCATCCCTCTTCTAATTAGCCCTCTACTCCTTCAAAAGATATGGATCCTTATCTTTGTAAATTGTTGGAAGAGTATGATGATTTATTTCAGCCACCTACCTCTCTTCCTCCAAAGCATGAAGTGGATCACCCCATCGACTTGCTTCCAAATACCAAGCCTATCAATAAACCTCCATATTTCCTTTCAAATGTGGAAAGAGAAGAAGTTGAGTAGCAAGTAAAGGAGCTACTTGAAATGGGTCTTATACAACCAAGTCAATCTCCCTTTGCTTCTCCCGTTCTTCTAGTTAAGAAGAAGGATGGTTCATTTCGCATGTGCATAGATTATCAGGATTTGAACAAGTCCTCTATCGAAAATAGGTATACAATACCAAGGATTGATTATCTTTTGGATGAATTGAAGGATGCCATGGTCTTTTCAAAGATCGATTTGCGATCGGGATACCATCAAATATGCATGAAGGAGGGGGATGAATACAAGACTGCATTTAGGACCAAGAGGGGATTGTATCATTTTATGGTTATGCCCTTTGGTCTTTCAAATTCTCTAGCCACATTCCAAGCTTTAATGAACAAGATACTTCTGTCACTTTTGTTCAAGACAGTTTTGGTGTTCTTTGACGACATATTGATATATAGTAGAGACAAAGAGGAGCATTTACAACATGTTAGAGAAGTTTTTGACATATTGAGAAGTCACAAGTTGTTTGCTAAAGCAACCAAATGTACATTCATGACCAAAGAAGTAGAATACTTGGGACATATTGTTGGAGAAAATGGCATCAAGATTGACCCGAAAAAGGTCTAATGTGTAAACGATTGGCCTACTCCAACAAATACCACTTCATTGAGGAGTTTTCTTGGTTTATCTTCTTTTTACTGAAGATTTATCAAGAATTATGCTCATGTGGATGCATCATTAACGGATAGGTTAAAGAAAGAAGCCTTCTTTTGGGATGAAATAGCCGACAAAAGCTTCAATGAGCTGAAGCAACTCCTCATTTTAGCACCCATATTGGTTTGTCCCAACTTTTCTAAGGTCTTTGTGACCTATGCAGATGCTAGTGGGAGAGGATTGGGGGTTGTTTTAGCCCAAGAACATGGTGTCATTGCATATGAGAGCAGAAAATTTGATGAAAAAGAGAGACAAATGCATATATATGAGCAAGAGATGTTATCTATACTACATGTAGTCAAAAAATGGCATCATTACCTCTATGGAAGTCACTTTAAAGTGAAAAGTGACCATAGGGTGTTGAAGTACTTCCTCTCATAGCCTAACTTGTCTCCTAAGCAAAGAAGTTGGTTGGCAACTCTTCAATCATATGATTTTGAAATAGCATACACAATTGGAAAAGACAATGTAGTGGCAGACGCGCTCTCTAGGATTTGGGCATGTAATGTATCTACCGTCTCCACTATATATAAAGATTGGATAAATGATATACAAGAGGAATACATGATGGAGGAGCATGCTGCCACAATAATGCAGAAATTACAGCAAGGGGTAAATGAAGAATATCCAAACTTCAAATGGCATAATGGACTTTTATGGTACAAAGGAAAGGTCTATTTGATCCCTCAAAGCATTTTTAAGCTAAAAGTCCTTCAAGAAATGCATTCTTCACCCTTGGTTGGTCATCTTGGTCTCTTTAAGACTTTTGACAAAGTGCACAAGAATTTCTATTGGAAAGGCTTATGGCGGGATGTGAAGGAGTATGTTTCTCATTGCTTGGAATGTCAACAAAATAAAGATTCTTCTTTATTACTAGCCGGTCTCCTTCAACCTTAGCATATCCCATAAGGAAAATGGACCGACATTTCAATGGACTTCATTACAGGCCTTCCTACCACAAGGCATGGTTGGAATAGCATTTTTGTTGTGGTGGATAGACTTATCAAATTAGCCCATTTTAATCCAACCAAGACACAATTTTTAGCAAAGCAAGTAACCAGTCAATTCATGGGAGGAGTGTTCAAGTTACATGGTATGCCTTTGAGGATAGTGTCGAATAGAGACACTAGATTCATGTGAAATTTTTGGAAGGGTTTATTTACTTCCATGGGCACTACTCTTACCCCTAGTACGGCTTACCATCCTCAAACAGATGGTCAAACCGAAAGGGTTAATCGATGGGTGGATGTGTACTTAAGGTATTTTTGACATGACACAGAATCTTCTTGGGATGATTGGTTGCATCTTGCTAAATTTTGCTACAATAACACATATCATATGAGCATTGGGATGGCTCCTTTTGAAGCACTTTATGGATACAAGGTTCAAATTCCTTCAGCCATGTTTCATGAAGATATGAATCCACAAGCGAAGGATGAGTTAGAAAGAATGGAGATGCTTATGAAGCAATGTAAAGAAAACATAAGAAAGGCACAAGATGTCATGAAGTCCTATCCTGATGATAGGCGGAGGCACATGGAGTTTGATGTTGGAGATTGGGTCTTCTTGAAGGTGCCCAAGACTCATTATGCATCCCTTAAGGGTAGAAATAACAAGTTAGCTCACAGATTTTATGGCCCATATTTGGTGTTGGAAAAGATTGGAGAGCTTGCACATAAGCTCCAATTATCCTCATTTACTCGCATACATGATGTTTTTCATGTATCACAATTGAAGAAGTATATTGGGCAGGATGTACAAGTTCTTGAAGAGCTTCCACCACTTGATGAAGATGGACTGATTGTCTATGAACCTGAAAAAGAATATTGGGAAGCGTGAAAAGATTCTTAAGAACCAAACCCTCACTAAATTCTTGATCAAATGGAAGGGGCTACCTATGGAAGAGTCCACTTGGCAACCTTCTTCTTATTTGGATGCTTTTCCATGGCTTTTGCAAGATGAATGATCATAATCTGTGCAGGGACAGCTTGTTGATTTAAAATACTGTTATTGATTAAATTGCCTTAACTACATCAAAAAGTGATCTTGATAGTATGGGATGATGCCTCAGGGTGTGTATTTCATTTCTACTCTTCAAATATTGAATTTGGACACTCCATTCAATAGTTATGACAAATCTATTGATGCAACCCTGTTTGGACAACAAGCAGTCAATTCACTATTTTAGGTTCATTATATTGTTTCTTCACACAAAGTGCTTCCACATGCTTATGAATCTTCATCGACATAATTTGCTTCATTATTGACTTGCCTACTACTTAATATCTTCAGTTTTGAGGACAAAACCTCTCTAGGAGGGGATGATTTGTAATAAAGCAAATTATCAACATGAGAGTTAAAGCCTATTCCAAGTGTAAAACTTTGTAAATACTTGAGCCTCGAGAAAGATAACTTAGGTTTTAGTATAAAAGGCAAGAAGTGATAATGTAGCATCATTCTTTGGCATTATCAAAAATTCATTCTTCTTGTCTTTCACGTTTTCTTGTACTTGGATGACAGTCCATGGCTACATTGAGCTATGGTAATGGAATTTGTTCCATGGCATGGCCATGTTGGATTACACTTAATAACTTTGTAGCCACAAGATCCTTATTGGGTTGTAGAACCCACTCCTAGAAAGTCTTGCGGGTAACCAAACTAGTGTTTTCAATGTAAAATTCTTCCTTGAGTGTCTTCTTGAAAGCTACCTAATCAGCATCCTACATGTATAATTTAGTAATTCGCGCTTTCAAGTCATATACAGTAACCCTACAAAATACTGGCTCCATGCAAGTGGAGCGTGTTGAGAATAGCAAATGATGTATGCCCATAGAGGCTGAATGTGTGCCCAAAAGAGGCTTGCCCATAAGTGGCTTTGTATGAGAGATATGACAAAGATGTATGCTCTAGAAGCTCTAAGAAGAGATGTCCAAAATCCCATATGCATAGTGACGTACAGTGGTACTATCCAAAAAGCTATAAAGGCATGTACTTGACACTCATTTCAATGCAATGACACTATCAGTTTGAGTCACTCAAAACTGTCTTTATGAGTCCAAGTTAATCTATCTTGGAACCTAATTCATTTGAGTTACAATCTCTCACTCTGATAATGTATCGTGTGTTTGACTTGCGTCCACCATAGCCAACTAGCTCTAGATCCGTGTTTCTCAACATGGTATCAGAGCCATGGCTGAGCTAGGAAGCTAGTAGGTGGAATCTCTTCTTCTGTGCATGCTCTAGGATTTTCCTTCCTTCATTCTTCTCCTTTTACAAGCTCATTCCAATCCCAATCTTTCAAACCATCCAACATCCATTGTGTGTACGAGGAGAAGAAGCTTAAGGAAGGAGGTGCTACCAAAGGAGCTCAAGGAAGAAGAAGAAGGTTGCAACCATTGAAGGCTAGCCTCAAGATCAAATCATTTGGTATTATCCTCAGCTTATTACTTGGAGCGCTTGAAGGGTCTGAAGGCTTTGGAAAAGGAATTATGCATGTATGAGGTGACCGTAGACTGATAGATGGAGACGCTAGGCATGAGCCATCTGCATCTACTTTCATCCGCTTTCATTTTTGTTCACCTCCTGATTTCTTCCTATGAGTGGCAACTTGTCCTGATGCAACTAGGCTTTTCTTGAAACTTCTATGCTACATCTAGAGACGTTTTCTGAAGTCTGGAGTGGATTTTATTGATCTTGGCGATGATAGCCTCCTGCTTCCTCTGCAAACGCTCCAACTCCCTAAGGTATTTGTTCGTTGTTTCGAAGGATACCGACATCATCTCGTTCCTTAACTCGACTCAGCTCGAACAATCTGCAACAAGCCTGCGACCAGCAAGAGATCTTTCAGCTAATCTACAGCCTGGCGTTTCACGGCGACGTGTGCAGAATCGGTGGGCTCTTCCAACAATTCACGACTAAATTTTTAAAGGCTTTAAAGAGCCTTATCTCTAAGGCTTCAATAAGCCTTTTTCAAATACCCCTGTTCACACTCTCTTGTTTCAAACCAACTCTTCCACACTCTAAGCTATTCATGGTGATCTTAGTTTTTAATACTGATTTTCTACTCCATCATGTTTCTTTAGACACTAGCATTTTGTGCCATTTCTTCAATATCTGAAGCACTTGTATGGGATTAGACACTGCCATTGAGCAAGATTGCCAATTGGTGAGACCTTCCCGCATGAAATTATTTGCTTGCACAATTATCGAATCCCTTATCTTCTTGTAAAAGGATAGACACTACCCGAGAGTTCTCGTGGTAAGGCCTCCTACTAAAAATGACTTAAGTGGAACATATAGCAAAATTTAATGGTGAAGGCTTCCATGCCTGGAAGGAGAAGACCATGTACCATCTTATGCGGAAAGACTTATGGGACTTGTTTGAAGATGATGCAGATAACAAGAAGGAAGATGATGAAGATGGGTTTGTTGAAGAAGACCAGTTCAAATCCAAAGAATGGAAGAAGATGAATAATAAGGCAGTAGGCATCATTGCCTGGGGACTAAGTGATGATGTGCTACATCATATATCTGGCATAAGAAATGCTAGAACCGCCTAGGAGGAACTGGATAGAATGTTTGGTACCCAAGCAAAGAATTCAAAGGTAAAACTTCTCATGCAGTTTTATAAACTGGATATCAAAGACAGTACTTCTATGACCATACACATTAATAAGTTTAAGAGTTTAAAAACTCGGCTTGCAACTCTTAAAAAGAATATTGATGAAGATGAACCAATAGCCATACTGCTTGCAAGTGTAAACAAGGATCCATATTAGAACCTTGTGTCCACTCTAAGTAATGTTCTGAGTCTCTCGCTCAAAGATATTGAGCATTCGCTGCTTGATGGAGAAAGAAAATTTAAAAGCAAAGATATAAAAGAGACCAGCTCAAGGAAAAACCTCTTATACACTAGAGGAGCTACTGGACCCAAGGGAAGAGGTCGAGGATTCGACACCGACAACAGGAATCGGATGACATGTCATTATTGTGGTAAAACTGGCCATATTGCCAATGAATGCTTCCACAAGGAAAGAGCACATCAAATGCAGAATAACCACCACCAAAATCAATTCATGAATGAAGAAGAAGAAAAAGATACTTCCACTACCATCAACAACTATGATAAACTATTTTAAGGAATTTGTTCCCATAGTGGATATTGTAAAAACCCTACCAAAGATGTAAAGTTTCAAGCCTTAACTTGACTAGGCTGCCAAAGAGCTAGTCTCCTGGTCCATGTCTACATGTAGAGGGGGCAAAAGCCAGTAGAGACTCATCATTTGAGGGAGGGGTGTTGAGAATAGCAAATGATGTATGCCCATAGAGGCTGAATGTATGCCCAAAAGAGGCTTGCCCATAAGTGGCTTTGTATGAGATATATGACAAAGATGTATGCTCTAGAAGCTCTAAGAAGAGATGTCCAAAATCCCATATGCACAGTGAGGTACAGTGGTACTATCCAAAAAGCTATAAAGGCATGTACTTGACACTCATTTCAATGCAATGACACTATCAGTTTGATTCACTCAAAATTATCTTTATGAGTCCAAGCTAATCTATCTTGGAACCTAATTCATTTGAGTTACAATCTCTCACTCTGATAATGTATCGTGTGTTTGACTTGCGTCCACCATAGCCAACTAGCTCTAGATTCGTGTTTCTCAATAGAGCCACCCCCCAAAGAACTTCATCTTTTGAGCATAGGTATGCAAATATGCATATATGTTCTTGCCATTAAACAATTTCTTCTCACGCTCAACTCCTTGCAGAGCATTCATCACGACAGTTTCTATTTGAGCAAAAGTCTGCATCACGTATTGTTGTTGTTGTACTTGCATAAGCATGTTCATATTTTGCACTAATTGCTACAAAACATCACTAGAAATCGTGTGTGAAGGTTTTTCCATCTTTTCCTTCCTTCTGACAACCTTTTAGATCTGGTTCACCAATGTCATATCCACCAGGGATCAAAGATACAAGGAAGTAGAGAATATGAGATAGAAGAAAAGAAAAGAATAGACAAGAGGTACACAAGATAAAGACAAAGAACAATGAATCAAAGCACTATGTATTGATAGAACCTGAGAAGATAAGCAAAATCCTTATGTAGCACCACTCAAAAGCAATCTCCAAGCATTAGATCTCCTGGAGCTCCCTTATAAACCAAAAATATGCATCAAAATAGTAGCTTCTTCTCTGTTGCTTAGACCACAAATCTGATGGTTCCGTTGGCTCCAAAAGGGAGGTAAAACCGAAGGACACTTGATCAGAATTCTTCCAGATCACTCCTTCTTCTTCTCCCAATTTAGAGTGATGTTTACTACCGGTAAACTGTGATCGTGCCACATGTGATTTCTCCAATCCTTCATTTTGTATGAAATCTCTAAAATTGGCTAAAAAGCCATTTGCTTTTTGCATGCCACCCTATTCTAGAAGTTTTCTACAAATTTTTATAATATTTAAATAAATAATATCCAAAATATCAAAAATAAGCTAAACTTGTCCAAAAATCTAGTATTTTTGAACCATCCATACTATGGACACTAACACTAATAACTAATATGGCATTGACTCTCTAGACCAATAAGAAAGCTGGATGATTATGCACTCTAGAGTTTCTCACACTGTGTTCGCGTGTAGTGGCATGACAACGTGGGGTTCAAACATCTTTCCTACTCTCTCTCTCTCTCTCTCTCTCTCTCTCTCTCTCTCTCTCTCTCTCTCTCTCTCTCTCTCTCTCTCTCTCTCTCTCTCTCTCTCTCTCTCTCTCTCTCTCTCTCTCTCTCTCTCATGACTAAGACACAAATACATCATCATTAGACAACCATTGACAACTTAGTATTAGACTCACCTCACTTGGATTTGGACATAACTTCTAGCATCAACACAATGTACCCAAAAGAATAGAATAACCCTCAATTCATTATATGAACTTCATTTTGAAATTCATAGCATCTATGCCCTCTCCTAGTGGTGGCAGAGTTCAATGAATATACCTCACTTTCTCAAACTTATTTTCAAGATTACAAAGGTTTTTAAAGAACTATGACCACATGCCTCAAATTCAAACTCTCAAACTCACCTTAAACAAAATCTCTCTATCCTCTCAATTTCCATGAGATCACTTTCTCCCTCTATTTCTCTCTCTTAGAGTATCAACAAGTTTTCAATCATGACAACCATACAATAGCATTTTACAACCTACTAGCACAACATTTTTTGCAAACCTTACTTTAAGCAAAACAAAGATGTACACGTAGCATTGTGAAAGATAAGCTTTGCTTTGGAGTTCATTCAATACTCAATGTAAATATTCTCAGACAAAAATAAATCACCCTATGAAGCATTGAGAACATTTGTACTTTGTGATACAACAATCATGTGATATGAGCTTGGAGTTCAAAAAACAAATACAACATACACTTCCAATTCAAGTGAAGGCCTTACCTACATTTGTTGTACTATGGAAACCACATGCATAACCACATCCAATATGTCTCAAGAGAAAGCTTAATATAAATACCACATAGTTTATCCCTTGAAGTCCTTATCATAAAGCCAACTTTTAGAATGAAACAAAAGGACTTTCCAAAACAGAAAAGCCATACATGATTTCTCCCCTTGACATATCTAAGGCTCCAAAGCTCGAAAGTGCATACGCTATTGTAATGAAGCTCCATAGCTGGCTTTGTTATACTTGGTTTCTGTTAACTCCATCACACAACAAGCAATGGGAAACAAATCAAGGCACAAAAATTAGTATATTTTACAATAGTGCCAAGTTCTGGTAACATCAAGAGCTAACCAATGTAATTGGAGCATCGGGCTCACTCCTATGCAAGTTGTAATAATCTTTGTGAAAAGAAGAGTCCCACTTAGCTTTAATACCCGCTTGTAAATGCAAGGTCAAGATGGACAATAGAATGGCCTAGGCATCCAAGTGCAAAAAGAAGCTAGAGCCCTCTAAACCTATATATAAAAGCCAAAAAGTTCATGAAAGAGATCATTCGAGTGTGTCATTGAGAAAGGGAGTGAAAGAGAAAGAGAGTGAGCGAGAGGGCTGCAAGGGAAGTCTGAGGGATGGGTCATAAAGCACTTAGCAATCCTCCACCTTTTACCTCAACATGCTTCACTTGACAGCCACAAGAGGCAAGTGGTGGCCTACACGTTCAATTTGAGAGCTTGCAAGAAAAGGCGGTGCAACTTGATCGTGAGACCACCTTGGCTTGCTGAGACTACAACAATGAGTGAGCTCCATGTGTGTCTAGTACAAACTTAGTCCCATTGGTTGCTTTTGCTGCCTATGAGAGTCTACAACAATAGTCCCTTCACCAACTCTGTATATTCAGCCTGACACAATGGGCTGCGGGTCATCAACACTCCTGTCCAGGAGCTGCCATGGAGCACAACATAGGAGGTTGAAGAACTCGCGGCGGCCATCGAAGGTTTCCTGAGTGCAAGCCAACCTCTCACAGGATGAAGACGATAATTGCGCTGGTTGTCGCAGTTGGCAACAAAACGAAGTGTACTGCCCCCACCAGCCAAAGTGCACAAGCCCCCGTTCTGTACAAAAGCAGACTGCCTCCTGAATCTTTAACCGAGGCGGCTCAACACTGCAGTTATAGGCCCCGGCTGCATACTGTACCTGCTCCTCCCTCAAAGCAGTAGCCGAAATCCTTTGCTTACAGGCCTTGCCTTCTAGCAACAAGGCCCCCCTGATCCCATTCTTCTCCTCCCATTAAGCTTGAGCTGCAGGCTCAGTTCCCCATGGATAATCCAGAGCAAACTGCCCTCTTTATTGCTATGCTCGGCTACCTTCTTACTCCATATTCGGCCACCTTCTTACTCCATATGGATTCCCCATGGATAATCCAGACCTATCCTTCTTTCCTTCCACCACCTTATAAGCACACGGCGCCGGCTCAGGTTAGATATCAAGTGGGGTTTTTTGTCTTGACGTACACATCAGCGGTCAAGGTCTGATGTGGCTGATTGACTGCAGGGTTTTAAAAAAGAGATGGAGAGAAAGAAAAAGGGGGGGCACATGCATGCGGCATGGCCATGGACATGGAATGCCAAACCCTCGCTACTCTCTCTCTCTCTCTCTCTCTCTCTCTCTCTCTCTCTCTCTCTCTCTCTCTCTCATGACTTAGGTTACATAGCATCCATGGCCATTTGCCTTCTCTCTCTCTCTCTCTCTCTCTAAACCCACACATCCATGCTCTCTCGTGTTCCTTTGAAGCATAGCAAGCTCATCTCGCGGCTCTCTGAAATGACACATCTCGCAAACCTCTGAAGCCAAGCTCGTCTTCTGTAACAATAGGTACATGCTCTCTCTCTCTCTCTCTCTCTCTCTCTCTCTCTCTCTCTCTCTCTCTCTCTCTCTCTCTCTCTCTCTCTCTCTCCCCTTTAGGATTGAAGCATATCATGGTGGATTTCACAATTTACTCGGAGATTTTGCTCATTTTCTGAGCTTGATTATGAGAGATGGCACCAGTAGGCAATGAAAAAACCATGGGAGTGGATGGCATTGCTAGTGACAAGCAAAGACAGGAGAAGTGTAGGGGATTTTGGAGCTCTAGCTCTCCTGCAATGTTGTTGTGGGCGAAAGTCTAGAGAGCAGTTTGCACAATTAAAGAGAAGAAGAGAGCCATGCAGCCTAGAAACTGGAAGACCATGCCATTTGTATTAGGTAGATTCCATCTAAATACTTCATGTTAGATTTGTAGCACTATAGTTGTATTGTGGTGCTTAACAAGTACATATATATGCAATATGGAGGAAGGCTGATGTTAGTGTATTGTTCTCTCTCTTTTTTTGGACATTGCTGCGATGTTCCAGCAAGCATCAATGACCTGAAAAACTCTCTCGTCTTGTGCTCAACTAATTTATCCAGGTAGTGAAGTATGTGACAAGCTTGCAAGCATAGGCATGATGTTCAACATGATCATGTACCTCACATAAGATTTCCATTTAGAGCAGGTCAATGCTGCCAAAATTCTCAGCATAAGCAACAACATAGGTTACATTTCTCCTGTGCTTGGTGGTTATCTAGCAGATTAATATGTTGTATGTTTATGGGCTTTGATCATAGCCCCTCTCATTAACTTGGTGGTGAGTTCCTTGAAGAGTCCCTTTTGTTCTTTGTTTTTAATGTCATGCCATGACTAAGGATTGTTGTTGTTTTAAGGCATGCTCTTAACGGTAAATCCACACAAAAAAATGATTGATGTCACCACTACATGCATGGGATATCCTTGCACAGGAAGCATCTCAATGTGCAACACATTGGGTCGCGCACAAACTGATTAATTCAAGTGAGTTTGCACTAGTATTAGTCCAGCTTATCCACACAACCAATTTATAGTTGTCTCAATCTGCTTCCTTGTTTCCTATGCTTGTATTGATAAAGTTTCTTTATCTGCATGAATGCAGGGAATGTTTCATCCCTTAGGCCAACTTCTTGGTCTGGCTGGTTCAAATCAGGCACCATCTTAATGTGCACAACCCACAGCAGCCCAACTTGCTTTCCTTTGCTCAGCATTTACATTGTTGGCCGTTTCTTCAGGTGGCATCAAACCATGTGCCTACCCTTTTGGGGCTGACCAATTTAACCAAGACACTTTGGAGGGGAAGAAGGCTTTCGAAAGCTATTCAAACTGGTATTTCTTTGGTATCTACCTGTTTGTGCTCCTCTCGGGCACCTTTGTAGTCTATGTACAGTAGAGTGTGAGCTGGGCCATGGGGTTTGGCATACCCACCATTGCCATGGCCTTGTCTATAGCCATGTATATGTTGGGAGCACCATTACTATGGCAGAGGGAGGCATCATTGAGGGAGACTTCCTTGTCTGCTATAGCTGGTACTCCTACATGAATGTTGCCATTGCTCTTGTCTCTTCTTCCTCACACAATACCACAAGAGAATTAGGCGATGCATATTTTTAGTTATTTTCAGTTGGAGCTATTTTCAGTGTTGTACATCGAGTGAATGGCGCTTTGATAAGAGCGATTGGCGCTTTGATGAGCAATGTATGTCAATAAGAAGCCCCTTCAGGTCCTACTCTACGAGAGTGGTTGTATGTTTTCAATCAATGCCATTGTATATTTGTATCCCAAATGTTCTATGTCAACATATTTGAAAATATGACATAGTTTGAGCAATCGAGTATCAAAAGATCGTTGCACTTCATATAATTCCACTTTGCAAGAGTCCTTGTATGTTTTCTATCAATGTCATGGCATATTCGTATCCCAAATGGTTTATGCTAGCATATTTGGAAATATGATATAATTCAACAACTCTAGTTGTATATTTAACATAATGTGCATTACTAAAATTCTTTTGGTACTACAATTGTGTCTTCTTTAAACCTAGCCCTTTGAGGTTACTAGGACATACAAATAGAGCTATAGTCAAATCTTTTCAATTTTTATGTGTATTTAATATGGATACATACAATATTGGAAATTTTTTGGTAGTACAGTTTTCTCTAGACCTAGCCCTTTGAGTTTACTAGATCTTTCTAACAGCTACACATAAAACTACTACTACTTTCCAAAGCAACAGTTCCACTTATCTAATCCCTTTGAGTTTGTTAGAGCTTTCTAACAACTAGGTAGAAAACTACTAATACTTTCCAAAGCAATAATTTCACTTTTTTAATCCCAACTAATTTTTGGATCCAAAATCTTTGTCTAGAAAATATTGTATTGTACACTTGATTGGTTTGAAATTTTTAAAGGGCCGAAATGGATTATATACGATTCTTCAATTTAGCTTTCCATAAATTATATAACCCCTCACTCAAGCTTGATATAGTTTAGAAAGGACGATTTATGGAAGGAGGTGTTATAGATAAGTAAAGGCATGGGCAAGAAATGGTGTTTAACTTGAGTGCCCAAGTGTACAATGATACAAAGATGTCATTAGGTTAGTGGTAATGGGTGCACCAATGATGAGATCAATAAACGTAAATGGAAATACTGTGATGATATTTGAATTTCTAAATGACAATGTTTTGGAAAAAAATACAAATATTGACAATGTCATTAAAAACTTGGTCCATCATATGTGTCAAGGTAAGAAAATGTGGATCAACTTGAAGCCTTGCTTGCTTCTCCCTCCTCACATGCCTTGTCTAATTTGCATTGCATTGTTACCTTGATTTTTTCAAGAGGCTTTGGGAATGAGGGGAGCTTCCTCACTTGTTCTTTAGTCCTTAAAACTTTCTTGTGACAACCTGGCTTAAAGAATGGACATGCCCTAGCTAGTGAGTTCCCAAAGCCATCCTCGACAGGCTACAAGCTATTAAGTGGGTGTGGTAGTTGCGACTTTGATGCCTTTGCCTGTTGAACAGATATTTGCATCTGAAGAGCAAGACATCGAGAAAACTCCAACAATGCCACTTCACCATCTGCCAAGCACACATTTTTTTAAGACAACCATAACATCCATAGTAGGTCAAAGGTAAAATTTATCATAGCCAACACCTACCACACTGAAAGGGTGTCTCCTCAACAATTTGGCGCATTTGCACAATCTTGTCCTCATTTGATATCATCAATGAGCCTAGGAACAAACCACGTTCAATCAATGAATGCTAACTCGCAACAATTTAACAATGATGGCTTAAAGTTATTTATACCTACACCAACCCCACATGGAGACATGGGAAGTGGGTCCTCAACATCGATCGAGTCCATGTGGCATAAGAATCCATGACCTATCAAACTTTTCGAGGCATAATTACTTCGCAATCTAGCTTGTAAAGCACAATAATAAACTTTTACCAAAAAAAATGGCTTATGTGGAACATCTTTGGTAGATAAGTCGTACAAGTCCATGGATGCCTTGATGACATGGGAAAATTGTAAACCACCAATCATCAATACCTTTGCTTGATGTTTGCAAAGGTTGCCAGGCATGGTCCACTCACATGAGCAACATGCCCAATTGCAATTTGCATTCTCCACTTTGTGCCATAGGTCACTTTTGCTCTGGCTTTTCACCAAGGCAACCTTGTGCTCAATATCCAAGAACTTTACATTGTCATTAGGGATTTCTTGGGCATGTTGCACAGAGCTTGCAATAACATCCAAGATATTAAAATTCTTTTTGAACCCAGCCTCCTTCAACAAATCATGATACCAGTAATAAGAATGACAAGGGCCCAAAAGCTTTTGCAGGAGCCAATCTACCCTTCGACTATGAATTGTCTTATGACCAGTAAGAAATCGTGATTTTAGAATACCATGATAGGATTCGATGCTACCATTTGTCTCCTAATTTGAGTGAGGAAAATGGTGAGTTGCTCGAATCCACATTCCTTCGAAAGTAAAAAATAAATGTTAAGCAAATAAGAGAGGAAAAAGTACTAGCTAAGCCACAAACCCTTACCTATTGATGCCATCCATTGGTCCTTAAAATACTTGACAAAACCCTCTTCCCCCTTATATGTACGCAAGAAATTATCCAGTAGGTCCATGGCTTCTCGCTTTGTACTTACTTGATTTGTGTTCCCTTTGCTTCGCATGTTCATTATTTGACCTAGTGCTTTGAACATGTCGACCCGTTTTGATGCATTAGAAACCTTCTTTATTAAGTTCTTTAACCAAGCTCGTCGGACATGACAAATGCAAAGGCATATTGGCACACCAAAAACCTCCCTGATGTCAACAATAAAACACAAAGAGCCACCAAATGAACATTCAATTCCATGCACAATCCAACATAAAGTCCCACCAAATGATTATCCAAACTTATACACATTGCAATTTAAATTCTCATTAAAAAATAGATTATATAAAGGAATCAATATATGGATGGCTTACCTAATAGCATGTATTTTTGCAAGAGCATCGTCTACCATAAATGCACTAGGCTGCCATGATTTTTTTGCATTAAGCAATTGATTTTCGAAAGGCCACCAACCATGTTCGAATATTAGCCATGGTGCTTGAAAATGTAATAATCCAAGCAACAGGGATGCCATTCCAATGAGAATCAAACACCAAGATGGTGTATAGGTGAAAATGCAAAAGATCATTCTAGTTAACAATAATTAAATATTTTTCAATGCACACAACAATGGAAATATAATACCTTATATTTATTAGTGCCAAAGGTGGCATCCATTGCTAGCAACTCATCATTCCCATGTGCTTTGGCCATCTCTAGTTGCCAATCGGTTTGCACACCGAGTACAAATGCATGCCCTTTTGCCTCATCAAATATCTGGTAATAAAAGATTTGGCTCTTATTGGTGAGGACCCAATTGCGCACACTACGCGCATCATCTTGGTTCATTTGTAGAGTGACGGTTTCCAACTTGCTTGAAATGTTCAAAATATCTGGCAATGTAAGAAAAGTGTCTCTTGTGGTCTTTAAGCTACCATTTGTAGCACCCCTTTGCACTGTGTGTATGTAATATTGCAATACGTGTTGTGGGGTGAACCCTTTATGAAGCATGTCAAAAATCCGTGATCGCATCCCCATTGACAACCATGGTGCAAAGGCCATCCTTGCATTGTATTGTCCTATGTATAATGCGCCATGACACACATTTTCTTTTGCATCAACATGCTCGTATTGAATATAATTCAAATGACAAATTGTGGGCCAAAGGTATAATTGTGCAGCCACAAAGTGACATTGATAGCCCATGGCATAGGTTTGGGACTCCACCCTGTGTTTTCCTGCCTTCTTTTGGGCTTTCATTATTTGTGGGTTATCATGAGCATCAATGGGGCCAAAGTTGCACCAATAACTATACAGAAAAATAGAGCATTCAATATAGCATTACAAAAAGTACTTCACACTAGTGAAAAGTTTGGATCTAAAGTAACCTTACAAGGGTGGAAATATATTACATTAGTAAAGAAACTGTGCTCCAAAAGGAGTAAAGGTCCATTAGATATCCCCATTTTAGTAGGTTTTGAAGTTGACAAGTGTCAATGGAAATGTATAAAATTATTGTCAATCTCAAAGGTAGATGAAAGAATTCAAAAGATGCAGTATCTCAACATTGCAAATGTATCAAAATAAAGTATGAAAGAATTCAAAAGATGTAGAAGCTCTTGCAAATGCTCAATGGAACATTGCAAGTGCATCATAATAAAAGTAAGGCACAACAGGGATAGAAGATAATGCATCAAAGATTTAAGTGCTTTTCTACACAATGAAGTTAAATTTGTTTCCCCTTTCATCTACTGTTCTGATGCAAGAAGATACACTTAATGGTGTGGCTACAAACCTAGTCTAAATTCTAACCCAAGGGTATGCTTAGAGGTGCATGAACTTGCACCACAAGGTGAGTATGGGATTGTCTAGGATTGACAATAGAGGCAATTTGGGAAAGTAGACCTTGTGAAGAATGCAATGCAAAAAGATTCTTAATGAAACTTCTTGAAGGTTCGTAAACTAGAACTAGGTTGTGTGGTTTCATATTGGTAAAAAGGACATGACATTGGCAAAAGGATCCTCAATTAGAAAGTACTCCAAGTTCATAAACAATTGCTTAATTAAAAAATATCACGTTGTGCTTTGGAAATACGGACTCACCCGATAAGTTGTTTGTGACTATCTGTCGTCGGACGTAATAGCTTACCCAATGCGTTATTTGATGTCCATTGCTTGCAGAAGCCAGTTGGTGCATCCTTTCTTTGAGACTCACCACTTATGAAATCATCCAACTGATCCCATTGGATGTATGCAATGTTTTGGATGTCATATTTTGATGACGAATTCATATGTGCCTCCCATTGAAGATTAGAGGCATCAAATGGACCAGATGGGAGATTTTGAGCTTTAATTTTTGGATTTGCATTGGTGGGTATGGGATGTTTAACAATCATGGGAATCATGGTGTTGGGGATTGAGCTATGTAAGTGCTTGCAAATATAGCCTATGGTGTGAAGGGTAGCTAAGTTGCTAAGCTTCAAAAAATAGCCCCTTTGCTAGGCTTAAAAAATGGTAGAAATGTGTACTTTGTGATGTTGTATTGATTGCTATGCTATTGGTAGAAATGGCTCAAAATAGTAGCTTTGCTTTCCTCAATGCCATTTGGGTTGCTTCAAAACATGGTAGAATGGTAGCTTTGGTATGCTGCAATGACTAGACGGGAATGGAGGAGTGTTGGAAGGGGAACAGAGGAGGGTCCTTTCGTAATGGAGGAGGACTGCAAAAGAGCAGGTCACTGTTTTCCTGAACAGAGAATGGTAGAGGGTCTCCAAAGGGAAAGAGAGTCATATATTTTATTAGCTTTTTAAAACGTCCGTTAGTAGTGGTGAAGACTATTAATAGGGGCCAGAGCGTGAGGAATCAAGGCGCCGACAGACCTCATGGATGCGTGACCATGGCATGGGCATAGCTCCATGGTGAATCGCAGTTTTACCCTGTGTCTATTCTGCATATAACCACCTCAAAAAGCAAAAATGTTTGCGAGTGTGGGGCCTATCATCGAAGTCTCTTCCAGCCTATGTGTGCATCCGACAAAAAACCCCGCTTGTAATCTATCCTGACCCCACGGCGCCGCTAATTCATAAGATTGCTCCCCTCCTGACTGTAGAAGCTCCTACTCGCCGTCTTCTTTGCATCCCCAAAAGACTCTTGCCACCTTCTGTAAGCTTTCTCCACATGCATCAGATTTATTGGTATCTAAATCATTTTGGATATTAGGCTCATATTTGCTCCTATTCACATGGCCCATTACATATAAGGCAAAACATTCAGGCGCAAGCACGCGCGCAGGCACACATATAGTACACGTGCACTCCAATACCCTCACAATCTTTAGCTACAAATACAAGCACCAACATACGTATGCACGTAATTAAATATACATATATACAGAATATCACACACACACACACACTACGTAATAAGCATACAAAAGAAAACAATTACAAAGCACCCCAATACATACTAGGTCTCAAAACACATGCACTTAACGTATATATATACATTGGGAAAAAAATGAACTCACAAATGGGTTTTTTAGCTGTGCCCCCTTCTCCCCTTAAAACAAGGAAAATGGGAGAGAAAAATAGTAAAATAATCCTCTTCTCTCTCCACTTTTACTCATTTTGCCTTCTTTATATTATCTACAAAGATATACTTAGATTTTTTCTCTCTCCTCATTCAAGAAGTTTTTTTCAACCAAATTTTATATTCAAAAATGAGTTAGTTATGGGAATTTCCAAAGTTCCTTTTCAGATACTTTGGGGATTTTTTATATTCTAGCTTTTGGTTTAAAAAAATAACTGGTCAAATTTTGTAATTTTTGAAAATATTTTTGGAGGTAAAATAGGAATTTCTAAAATACGAATAGTCTTGAATATCCCTACTCTCTGAGCTATTTTCCCCCATATCTATACTCTCTCATGGCTCTATTGTGACATCTTCTTTGTGTCTATGCAACCTTCATTAACAAAGTGAATTACTTATACCCTCCTTTTACTTGGCATCTTTATGTGTCTCTCTCTGTATCTCCACTCTACCTCCTATGACAACCAAGTAGGCTCCCCATTTCTATTAATAAATAAAATGAATACATGAAAGAATGAGCTACATATTCAGATAGAGATTGAATATCCCCCATTATTCAAAAGAATCTAGCATACCAGTGCCAACTCTCAGGTTCTACAGAGTTACAAGCAAATGGGATTGAAACGTGTTGACTTGTGGGTTGATGGGGGAATCTGTCGAATTGACCCCTTAAACAATAGACCTCCAACTTTCTTAGGAATCACAAATTTATTAAAGTATGTATGCAAGGGTGAAAATGGATTGCTCGGTTACACTAGGCAACTTAATGACCAGGCATTCAAAGTATTTACAACTTGTCAAGCAACCATAAAAATTTGTCATGATGTGATCGCTGCACATCATCTTCATATACAACAGCTCATATGACAAGTGATACAACTGAATGACACTATAATTCAACAAAATAATCAAATTATTTCAATGTAGGACACTATCCATGACATTGGTATCTGATATGAGGAGGCAAAGGCACAATTGGACAACCTGAGAAAGATCAACAGCAAGCTAACATAGGAGCGCAAACAAAAGAAGAAGCCAATCAATGAGTTAATTGTGAATAGCGGCCAATGGAAGCAATGTATCAAAGTATGCAAGGTATCTCAGAATGAGAACCTAGGTGAGGGTGAGGTTGGATCATGTATTAGTAGATTGTTGAAGGTAAATACATTGGAAAATGCTTTGAGCAATCCTAAGTTTAAGGCTATGAAGGAAAAGGTGATTGAGTACAGCTTAAAAGATGGTGTCAAATGAGTTCTCGGTTGTAGATGCACGATCCATTTGTGACACGACTGGTATTAGCACATCGACTTACTCAAAGATATTCAAAGGTGTGAAGGCTAGGTTTGGTCCTGTGCTAAAGAGAAACATAATCGTGCCTCTTCCTCAACCTTCAAAGTTAATAGAGGCCCGACAACTGAATGCAAAGGTTTTGGAGCTGATAGGAGATCCCATGCACACTCAATGTGTGAAAGAACTAAATTTAGGTTGGAACCAAAAATGCATATGAGATCATGAAGTTCACCGAGCTCAACAATTACTATTTAGATTTGTACAAGGTGCAGTCGACAATGGTAATGTACTACAATATATTTGTTGAGGAATGTAATGGTAATTTGTACTTTGTTATAAAATTGGATGAAAATGAGATCGTCAAAGGAGTAAAGCTTGAAAGAGTTAGTGTAACTTTGATGAATAGAGCTTTACAATTTGACAATAACAACCTAGGAAACTTTAGTGTTCAATCCGAGTGGCGTGTGCGGTGGCTCGCTGCATTTGAAGTTCCTAAGGAAACATTTGAGGTTCTACAATTGTTCTTTATGCACACAAGCATTCAAAACATCATCGATCCTCATCAGAAACATGGTGAGATGCTCTCGGTTGAAGGGTATGGTCAATACTTGATTGAATGGCATCTTCTTGCAAGAGACTTGAAAACTTTAAAACACATGTGTGGAATCTCCAATGCTATAGGATTATAGTAGCGGATGAAGCTAAACTCTCGCAAAAGAGAGAAAATGAAAGTGGTAATGAAACGGCTATAGACATGATTCCATCATGTCATGTCACTAAAAGAGTGCATTACGAAGCCTCAAGTGCCAAAGAAAACCATGCCAAGCGGCTAGAAACAAGGCTTCAAGAAGGAAACAAATGGGTTCGAAGAGAGCTAAGATAGCAAGATGAACAATGTGTTCAGTGCGAACGCAATTCATTATTTAAGAGAAAAAGAGAGAGTGTGCATCTATGTGAATGAGTCTTACAATTTAGAGTTATATAAAAGAGGGTTTCACTTTCTATCTTATTTATTTAGTTCTCACATCTCTTGTATAAGAAAGATGGCTAGACCTAAGGTAGCTGCAAATAGCCAACCCTTGCTCTGCCACCACCCAATGTTCCTCTTCAATATTTATAAGCTCTTCAATTGGCTCTTCTCCCGTGTACATAATAGCAATAACTTATGGAGTTGTATCTTCATCGCTCTCCTCCTTTAGGGGTGTATTCAATGCAAGGAAGTAAATTGCCAATGCGCAATTACACTCCACGAGATCCAAAGGTGTTGTACTTGGTGCACTACCCATGGGAACAATGCATACTCTCTGCAAAGGATCCACATGGGCCAGACACCTATTCACCACTCTTTCGTGATTCTTCCTTGCGTGAAATACCATGAGCTGTTCCATAGGCATCCAAGTCATTTCGAATCCCTTGATGGAGTATGTGCAGGTATCAATGGTGCTCACAAAGTCTTCCAAAATCTAAAGGGGGGGATCCATTGATATGAGAGCACGCTTTCAAGGTTGAAGTTCTTAGAGAAACTAAAATATCTCGTCGCCCTAGCTAGCAAAGACAAACTCGTGGATCCACTTGTCAAAGTGTGCACAAGCATCCATCGTAGCAGGTAGGAGGGATGTGGTGGATGTAAAGAGATAAAGAGAGAAAGTGTGAAATGAAACAATGAAACAAGAACTAAACTAGTTCTACCTTAAAAACCTTAAGTTTCAAACCATTAAGGGTTGTTCACATACGATATTTAGTTATTGCTTTACTTACCTCTTTGTAAAGTTCACATGCATATGTGAAAGTGTTGATGTGAAAACTATATAGCAAGTGTATGATTTTGTATAAATACCATAATTTTTAAAGATTGTAAGTTTGCAAGCGACAATATTCTAATGGCCAAAAAAATCCAAAAATTTACAAGTGTTGGATATTACAACGTGTGGTGTTGGGATTTCTAGGGAGACTCTACAATTTCTAAAATATGTGCAGCCACACACTTTCCACTAATAACATTATCCTTAGCTCAGGTTCTTTGAATTTTCCTGCCATCTAGTTAAAAATAGAGGCTAGCATGTGGATTTTGCATTAACATTGTAGTTTCCTGGCGCATTATACTCAAGGGTCAATCATCCTCCATTTGCAACACTTAGGGCTCGCGGCCCTCACATATGAGAGTAACATCCATAGCTGCACTTTCACATTTGTCTTGATCAAGGCACAACCATTCACCCTTGAGCATCCTCCATCTACGATACTTGAACACTAGGCATAAAGTCTGTGTTGTGTGACAAAGTACCTGTAATTGGAAAGGAAAGTTAGTCGATCCATCCCAAAGTAAGATATTAGTCAACTAAGAGAGAAATTTTTTACATGAAAGCCATGTCCCTTGTTGTGACTCGACACTCCACTGTGTCAGGACTGTGAGTCATTTTTTATGTCCAAGTTTTGCCTAGAATCCTTGTTACATAATCCTCCAATGTACTTTTAGGACGTATATGCTTTTGGTATGTCTCAAACCCTTACATTCCTTGAATATATGTGCAAAAATTGCAATTGGTATGAACCATCTTAGATATACATTCTTTGACACAATGCTTGGCTTCATAGAGTTCAATATGTCTGCTAAAATTTTTGTGCTACACATGTGCAAAATGTCACTACTACACAATGTCGATTCTATGCTATTGAGATTTGCTATGTGCATAGACTCAAGGGTTCCATATTCTTGACCCCCCTTGGACAATATGTACTTGGAGTTATAGAAAAAAACAAGGACCTTTGCGAGCTGCTTAGCTGTACTCCCCTCAAAGAGCAATCTACCAATTTCAAGGTGGTAACACTTACAAGAACCTATGAAACTCTCGATATTTTGCCACTCACAACAATCCGAAGAGTATACTTTTGTAAATACGAGACAAGTAGTTACATAGATATCATGAAATTTCTCATTCTCAATGAGTTGCAAATATTACTGTTTACAATGTTTCGTTGAAAGGGCACAGTGGGCCCAATATGTATTTATTTTTACATGAATACATGTTGTACCAGCGCTTTGTTACAAGGTGAGAATCAACATTCCTTTGTTTTGAGAGCTAAAATTTTACCCTTCCAGTGCTTTGATACATCTGCAATTGTATATGCTTTCACCCTAAAAGCTCCTTGTATACTTGGATGCCCAAGACGAGCAATGATACGCATTAGTGATCCGATTCCCTTCTTCATCTTTTATGTTATGTCCTTCTATCGAGAGAATGCTTGTTCTTCTCTCAGGCATTATAGCCTAGGCATTAGATGTAAAGAAGTATGTATTAAGCCCTAAACAATAAGCATTTTAAGTCTGTCTAGTAATCACCAATGTGCCATACAAATCAACATGGCCTTAAGAGATGTTAACACTTTTGTAAATAGACATGAACATCGATATTGAAACGAATGTGGATATATACATCAACACAAAGTATAGATTCAATTTCAAGGCATCACTTTAATCATACCATTTACATAAAATATAATGTAAAGAATAGCACAAGAATACTCATATTTTTGCCAGAATAAATTTAATTATAATGAATAAGAGTTTGATTATTGGACTCAATACATTGTATGAAACGTGGGTATTACAAAGTAATTGTTACAAGGATAGCAGCTACATGGCATGCAAATCTTAATAGGCACATTGGATTGACACCTAAGATGTTCTATGACTCAACACATTGTGTGTTATATATGGATGATATGATACAAGAGTTTCATGAATCATTGTCAATTGGTGTGGAGATCCAAATGGACACGTGCTTAATGAGGGTGTGCTCACATGTGCACATGCAACTAGTTTTATTAGATGTAGCTCCAATGGGCCTCATACCGTGTTGTGCATAAAGATGGTGCAGTCAAGTGCATCTTCCCAATGGCATGGAAGTAAATGAGATGAAGGGTATAACAAACCCATGTAATGTGCTCAAAACATTCTACAGTGAGTACATATGCCCCTCCTTTTCCTAGTGAAGTGGAAGAGTTTAGGGTTTAGAAAATATACCACTTCCTCAAGGAGCCTTGCCTTCCACCATCTAGATCCTTATTTTTAACATGTATAACAAAAACTTGACAAGTAAAAGTTATATGCCTTTCAAAGAACAAACAACATTTGAACTCCAAGGTGTTAGAAGTTCAAGTTTTATTGGCTTTCCAAATCCAAAAGCTTCAACAAAAGTTATGTACAAGGTTTCAAAAAATAGGAAATCCATTGCAAGTTTGGGGTTTTTAGAGTTTATCAAAAAAAGCATCACATCAGCAAAGTATAATGATCTCTCCAATGCCACCATGGGCATTGGTCCACATAAAAGCCTATGAACTAAATCCAAAAATTCAAATTGTCTATTTCCACTACCTCTCTTATATGTGACATTTTAGTTTTCTTTTCAAAGAGACAAAGGTCACAAATACTAGATCAAATAAATGTAGACAAGAAAGATAGTTCAAATGACAAAAAGTTTTCGTTCTAGTGACTTATGTAGGCCCCAAAAGGAGATGTCATTAAAAAACATATGTCTCTTCAATGATAGATTCACCATGGTTATTAACACCCAAAACATACAATGGATACAAAGTCCTAGATTTTGGCCCTTTGACTACAAGATATCCCTTATAAATATTCCACACATGATCACCAAAGATTACTCTATAACCACAATCATTTTCAAGTGTGGAACATGCCATATATTTCTCAAAACAAAAAAAGAAGCACTTGACAATGACAAGCATATATCCCCAATGCTAATAATGTTGTTTGCATATTTATTTCCAAGATGGACACATCCTCATTTTCCAGTATCATAGGTCATAAATCACTCCCTATGCAGAGTAACATGAGATTATGCTCTGGAATTCAAAAGCTAGTTTTAAGGCATGTGATTACCCATGGTAACCAAAAATACATTACTGAAAGAGGATCCATACAAAACATCACCGTCATCATTATGACGCATATTTATCTCATCTACCTTTTTCTTACTTTACTTTTACCTTTTGCCATCATTTTTCTATTTTTTCTTTCGCTTATTAATCCACTTATAGCAACCATTTTTCAAGTATCCCTTCTTGTTACAAAAGAAGCATTCCACATCCTTTTATTCGCATGATTTGCTTATTAAATTGCCTCTCTCATAAGAGCTATCCTTGGCATTTGGACTTCTTGTCACTATAATTTGATTTTTCAGAGAGATCTTTGGATGAAAAAAAAAGGAGAAAAAAAATATGTGCACTAGAGCTCTTTAATGCTACATTCTTCTCTTTGCTCACCTCCTTAATGAACAAATTCCTCTTAACATTAGAACTTGTAAGATCACCTATACAAGTGTGAAGTTACTAATGGCTACCTTGAAAGTGTCCCAACTCTCAAGAAAAGGAACTACCAATAACATGGCCTTCGCTAAATTATGAAAGAACTTTTTGAGATGTCAATTGATTGAAAATAGTGCTATACTCATTAACATGAGTAGACATGGAAGCCCCCTCCATATACAAAGATCAATGAATTTTTTCAACCAATAAGCCTATGAGATTGCACTTTCTTTTTCATATAATTTCACCAAGATTTTTTCATAGACCATGTGTATTTCTATGTCTTTCACATTAAGATAAAAGGATTTTGAGAGTTTCAATATAATAGTGGAGCATGTAAGCTCACCTAACTCCTCCTATATATCTATATCCATGCCCTCAAGCTTAATCCCATTGCATTGGGCTTTACTTGCTTCTCTTGGACCTATACATTGTAGATTTACTCTTTCCAATATGAAAAACCTATATCATCAAGCTTTTTAATATTGAAAAATGCATTTTTTGCAGGTGATGAAGAAGGGTCATCATAACAATAATATATCCTACACACCAAATATCCAATGCTCAATACAAGCTCATAAGAGACCAATTGGTTGCAATAGAATTATCTCACAAAGCCAAACAATGGCTAGAATAGTAGCAATAGTCCAAAAAACTAATATTAAAGGTAGAATATCATCTTCTAAATAAGCTTCAAAATGAGACCTTAATCAACTCAAATGGCTAGATAATCCATTTGCAACAAAAAATAGATCTCAAGTTGCTATCCATAACTATTTTCCAAAGCATAATAGTTCCATTTCATATAAAATAAGGAACTAAATGCTATATGGATTTATCTCTATGATTATATATATCCTTAACTCTCATTGTTCTCTTCATTTTGAGTTATAGAATATCTCAATTTGATATGATATGCAAAAGTTATGCCAAAACATTACAATGTTGTCAAACTACCATAGCTACCTACAACTTCTGCAAAATGCTTTGTGTTCACTCAAAATGGATAGAATGACTCCCAAATTGAATACTTAAAAGGTATCCTCATTTTCTCCTTTATTGGACATAAATTTGAGAGGAAGAAAATAGAAGAGAATGTTGATTTGATTTCTCTTCTCTTGAAAAGCTTCAATAGTGTTTAATATATCTAAGCATCCAAAGTCTCTTTTCAAGCATCCAAATCCCAACTATTTTGCATCACTTCCAACTAGTAATGGTGGCTATCCACATGCAACTGAACCAATCTATGGAAGGTCCCAAATCGAGGCACTCATAGTAGATGTATTTTTGGAGACTACAAGTTAGCTAGTATGCTCTTTGATAGACACCTACAAGTTCATCCTAGCAACCCAAGTTTGGAAAACTTTTTAACCATATAAATGCATGTTTTGTTCTAGTAAGATGAGTTCTTATGTGACACAACTCAAAAAAGAGGGATACATATGTACAAACACACACACACACACACACACTCTCTCTCTCTCTCTCTCTCTCTCTCTCTCTCTCTCTCTCTCTCTCTCTCTCTCTCTCTCTCTCTCTCTCTCTCTCTCTCTCTCTCTCTCTCTCTCTCTCTCTCTCTCTCTCTCTCTCTCTCTCTCTCTCTCTCTCTCTCTCTCTCTCAAAACATTGACCATTAACTACACCATGAACCCTCAACTTACTTCTCATGAATTATTATCATATTACAACTATGCTAGTAATATGGTTGCTAATGATATCTCTCTCTCTCTCTCTCTCTCTCTCTCTCTCTCTCTCTCTCTCTCTCTCTCTCTCTCTCTCTCTCTCTCTCTCTCTCTCTCTCTCTCTCTCTCTCTCTCTCTCTCTCTCTCTCTCTCTCTCTCTCTCTCTCTCTCTCTCATGTTACCAACATTACATAAATTATAAAAAGGCATGTTATCCGTCACATACGTGTGCGTGTGCGTGTGTGTAGAGAATAATCTCTTTGTTTAGAGTTTACAAACATGAAGAACTATTAATAGTCTGTAAAACTAAATGGCATAAATAGCTAGGTGTAATCATACATAAAGTATTTAGTGTGTTAGCATACATAATCAATGTTTAAGGAGATAATTTGAGATTGTGAGGTGTTTTCCCAATTGTAAGACTAATAAGTCCCAAGGTAATAATACATTTGTCCTTACATATTGTTCTTACTTGTAATGTTATGGTTTGTTAGTTCCCCTCATAGAGACATGCACTCGATTTCAAAGAATTTACCTCTAAGACTATGAGCAAAGCATCTTTTTGAATAATCATATGCTCCTAGGTTCAATATTTAGAGTTCATATCCCCCCCCCCCCCAAACCACCACCTCCAAAGTGTGCTTCTGAAGGCTTTCGAATTAAAAAGCCCCTAATGTGGATTTTACATGTGGTGCATTTGTAAACTCCTTCTATTTTTGGAAATTTGTAAGTTAAGTTAATAAAAATACCATTTCTTTTGGACTCACATGGCACATTACATTTTTCATAAGGTGACCCTTGGAGTACCAAATGAAGCCTTTGATGATAAAATATGTTGAGTATGTGCCAATCACTACCTTAGACCAAGCTTCATACAAAGTGGAGTTGATTTAATGAAGTGCATCATTAGTTGCAAGGTATAGTTGAATATGTTGTGTTCTAAGACATCACATTGGGCCTTTACACATGAAAGTACTATCATACCCATAGTTCCCAATGCTTCTTATAGCTTGCTTTTTCTCTGGTGTATGGGTTGATATAGCCTGCTCTTGCCTTGCTTTATTGTTGACACTTGTTTTAGATTGGTTTTTTGGGTGATTGGCTTTAGCAATTGGATTTAAATAACTACTCTAGTACTACGGAGGATCTTTGTCATCCTTAAGACCATTAAGGACCTAATCATGTTATAATTCAAAAAAAAACATTAATATTATTATATTGATATACATGTGAGGTGGATATGTCACACCCTTTATAGATAATCTGCTATAGCTTGAAGGGTACATTTTTATGATTACTTTGTGCAATAACTTTCAAAGGAGAGTGCATTTGTTTATCACGTACAACCTTTACCTCTAAGACTATGAGCAAAGCATCTTTTTGAATAATCATATGGTCCTAGGTTCAATATTTAGAGTTCATATCCCCCGCCAACCACCACCTCCAATGTGTGCTTCTAAGGCTTTTGAATTAAAAAGCCCCTAATGTGGATTTTAGATGTGGTGCATTTGTAAACTCCTTCTATTTTTGGAAATTTGTAAGTTAAGTTAATAAAAATACCATTTCTTTTGGACTCACATGGCACATTACATGTTTCATAAGGTGACCCCCGGCATACCAAATGAAGCCTTTGATGATAAAAAATGTTGACAATGTGCCAATCACTACCTTACACCAAGCTTCATACAAAGTGGAGTTGATTTAATGAAGTGCATCATTAGTTGCAAGGTATAGTTGAATATGTTGTGTTCTAAGACATCACATTGGGCCTTTACACATGAAAGTACTATCATACCCATAGTTCCCAATGCTTCTTATAGCTTGCTTTTTCTTTGGTGTATGGGTTGATATAGCTTGCTCTTGCCTTGCTTTACGGGTTGACACTTGTTTTAGCTTGGTTTTTTGGGTGATTGACTTTAACAATTGGATTTAAATAACTACTCTAGTACTATGGAGGATCTTTGTCATCCTTAAGACCATTAAGGACCTAATCTTGTTATAATTCAAAACAATAATTAATATTATTATATTGATATACATGTGAGGTGGATATGTCACACCCTTTATAGATAATCTACTATAGCTTGAAGGGTACATTTTTATGATTACTTTGTGTAATAACTTTCAAAGTAGAGTGCATTTATTTATCACGTACAACCTTTATGGTATGTTATCCATGATGGCAAACACCTAAGAGAAATTCAAGTATAAGTTGCAAGCACATTTCCATATACAAATGCTATCTCTTGCAAAACCCTAAGCATACCTATATTGGGGATGGTTTCACCACCATGTATGTTGTTATTTTTTTAACTTCTATATTTATTACATATATTTCTAGTCATCTAGTTTTCAAAGGATATTTAAAGTGAATGACTTTTACAAATTTTATCTTTTTATGATTTAAAAATCACAAATATAAAGTTACCTTATTTCAAATCGTAAAAGGACACTTTTCTCTCCTAAAACTTTCCTAAATAGTATTAATAGACTATCTATGTATTGAATATGAGGTACATGGTGAGATCCATAAGGATAAGGTTAGGCATCAAAAAGACATTCATAGGTAGGGGGAGGGTGGAGGTGAGCCAAAAGCAAAGGTGAAAGGGGCACTAAAGAGAGAAGATTGACTTAGACATGTGATGCTTTTTGTTTCTTATTTACAAATTACATTATAGTCTAATGTAAAGCTATAAATGGTAGACATTATACACTTGAGATACTATGCATGCCAACTTATGTGAACCATACACATTGATTTTCGCTAAAGTGAATTAAGTTGAAATACATGTTTACTTGATGTAAACAAACTTTGCAAATACCGAATGTACACTAGTAACCCATTTTTTCATAACATAAATGGTGTAACGTAAATATTATAATAAGTCAAAGCTTGGTATATTGATGTTAGTTCTCTACAAGAGGGGGAGGGGGAGTTATAGAGAATGTGGGAGAGAAATCAAAGGGAACGCCATGTCATCTATAAAAATTCCAAAATGGCATATAATACGCACATGAAATGGTTGTTGGAATGCAACTATTTCTAGAGTTTTTCCTTTGATGAAAGGAAATTGCAAAAACAAAAAGGACGAAAGGTGCACATAAGGGGTGAACTAAAGAGGCATATTGTAATAGCCCTCATCTCATGGGCTCCATTCGAGGTCTCTTCAACATGTTATCAATATGATCCCTCTAAAGAGACCTCTATTGATGTTTAGAAATGATCTATTGAAACCCCATATGTAACCAATATTGTTGGGTAGAACCCTTAAGCCTTGGTTGTCTGGCTTAACCAAGCTATGTGTGGAACTCGTCATATAACAAGCAATGGACTAGGGTGTCACTTTGAAGTAGTATGTGAGGTGTCTCTACACTAGCCCTCAAATGACTTATTACTGCCCTTCAATAATAAGTCCACAATGTTGTGTTTAAGATTCCCAAACATTGTTGGTATTTATAGTTGATTGCCTTGGAAAGTGGCCCAAAAGGAATATGAAAGAGTTGACAATAACACGATCTATAGTTGTCTCTATCATCCCAAGCTCTAGATTGCATAATAAGCATGCTCGCTACTATTTTTGAAATCTCTCTCACCATTCAAAGATTGAGACATATAAATATATGGGAGCAATATCAAAAGTAGGAAGTTGGGCTTAGAATTTGGCTCTCTCCCTTCTTAAGAGAATGAATGGAAGTTAGCCTTGGATGTGCCTAATGTAGAACTAAATTGTCACTTCCAAGATCAAGGGAAGTATGTGGCTCACTACCGATTGGCAATACATTATCACATGCCCACACCTACAAGTTAGAATCCCTCAAGTTGTTGTTGTGCAAGCACTGGTGGCAAGCTAGCAAAAGTCCCTAGCTTTTCTCCTAGTCTTCGCGGGGGGGGGGGGGGGGGGGGGGGGGGGGTTGTTTCGTAGAAGGTCTAACGACTCATCACAAAGCCAGAGCAACTAGCTTTCGCCATGTCCATAAAAGCCAGAGGATGCTCCCAAACACAAGAAGCCCAAGCTAGCCAAGGCGCTATGCACTGAAGGGGTCTTTGGGTGGGAAGACATATGGGATCTTAAGTTATGCCCCTAACTCAAATAGTCGAGTTGTTTAAGCTTGACAAAAAAGAATCTAGGTGGCTAGGTGAGGTGATGCAACATGCTAAGAAGGGATGGCCCACCTCCCCTATGAACACACAATGATTAAATTACGAAAGACATAATTAGTCCCACATGCAAGAAGTCGTAGCACTACACATCGGCTAGTGATATCAAACCCCCATCTGTAGCAATTCTGATGGAAATCCAACTCAAAGTGGAGGAAAGGCTTTCCTATGGTGGCCAGTATAGAGACCTAGAAAAAGAGGGTTTAAAATATTTGGAAAGCTACAAAGATGGCTCAAATCAACACCTTAAGATAGCAGCTGCTCTTGAAGAAGCTCCATGTGAGGGCAAGGATTTCTAGATTCATCGATGTTTCCCTGCTTCCTCTCTCTCTCTCTCTCTTTGTCTCTGTGCAAGGTGATGGAGTACGAGGATGAGAGATGCCCAGCGCTGTTTTTATCAGAGCTTCCGATCCGCAAAACAACCTGTTCAGGAGTAGGACTCAGGAGGGCAGAGAAAGAACCAGTGAGCCAACGTGTTCCTTGACAGATTTCTTCAGTGCTAGGGGGTCAGCTTACCAACCATTGCCACATTAGGAGCACTGGCACATGACATACAATCGGAGGGGGACGCCCGCATTCACCAACACGATTCCCCGCCTTACATCGGCAGACCTGGGCTATGATCACTCGTCACGGAAGAAATTTCCTCCATTTCACATACTTGCTGTCTCGGAGCACCTCATGACAGAGATCTTTGCCTTGACGAGAGTACAACATTTCTACTGAGATTGCTATCAATCAGATTGTCATCCTATGGGTTTTGGTTTCATGTTCATTGTTATTCTCGAGCTAGAGACAAGATGGTCATATGTGCTCATTGCTTTGCCTCATAAGCATTCTAGCTTTTCAAGAGGGGTAAAACACACACACTCACCCTCTCTCTCTCTCTCTATCTATCTCTCTCTCTCTCTCTCTCTCCCTATGGAGTCTTACTGGAGCCACTTCCTACACCTCCCTGATGATGGATTCGCTATTTGGCCATACTACATGGATACCCATCTTTTTTCATATTTGATATGCCCACAACAAGGGAAAGAACACCACAAACAAGAAATCTTCACACACCTTCATAGAAACAATTATCCCACAGTTTTTACTTGAACAAAATTGATTATATTCTTCATAGAATTCATCAAGGTACCACAAAGACACAAGAGAAAACCCCACTTTGCATGGAACTTATCACATAGCATTCTTCTTCAAAGGTTCCATAGCTTTCTCTCACAATCTCACTCGTAGATATATTGTTTTGCATAAAATTGGCTCTCTCTCACACAGACTCTCTCTCTCTCTCTCAATAGTACAATGGGATAAAGATGCACATGAAAAAATATCTCAACAAAGGACTGGATTTCCCAACTTTGTGACCAAAAGCTTGAGATCGAATACCGGATTTGCTAGCTTTTTTACCAAAAGCTTGAGATAGAGGGATATTGCATATGCAGAAATAGAGTATACTATGGCATATGAGGATGGTACTGCTCCCTCTTTCACGATGGCTTTGGACCTCTTAAGCTAGAGATGCCTAGGCCTCTCCCACTTGGAGCTCCAAAGGCGCCACATAGCGCTACTGCGAGATAGAATTCCAACTCCATAAAGAGTAGTGGACTTTTCACACACTAGGCCCTACAAATACCATAGGCCTAATAAAGATAGAGCCACCTAACGAGACATCATCCATCCTATGCCACATGGTCACACTAGATAGAGCCATTGCTTTTCGTTGAGCATGGCAATCAACCTACGAGGACCACGATCAAGGGACTAGACCGCCATCAAATCGAAGCCATCATTGTGAGACACAATAGATGCACTCTAGGTGCATCAGTCAAGCAGTTGGGAACTATATCATAGCTAAAATCATGCAAACCTTGAGATTAGCTACAATCTCCAAACATACAGATCTAAATGTAGCTTGCAACTTTCTATAGTCGCCACTATAGCTTCTTCAATACCAATATCAAATTATAACTTTTTACCTTCATTCTATCAGTGAGACAATATTATAAATGCATGTACTCGAGCATTGTCTCATTGTACACTTATTCTAGGCATTCTCTCATATGCTACTTATTTTTTTCTTATCTCCACTTTGCTGCGAGATGATATGAGACATGGATGTACTTTGAATTGTCACATAGGCCATATTGGCCTTTTATTGACATTCGTCTCTCTCTCTCTCTCTCTCTCTCTCTCTCTCTCTCTCTCTCTCTCTCTCTCTCTCTCTCTCTCTCTCTCTCGTTATGGGTAGTTGTATGAATAACTATGAATACAATATACAAGAGTCATCAAAGAACTATATGTAAATCAATTAGATTGAAGAGATCAAACCATGCCAACAAGCCCAATCATCCTTGGAAATGAGTCCCACATACTGTTGATTTATGCTAGCACCCTCAAAGAGCAAAAGGCAAAAAACAATCATCACATCTGGCTGCACAAAGTCCATCAATTTGGGTTTGCCAAAAACCCAATCTCGTGGATGCATGGATGCCCTGACAACATAACACAAAACCTTGAACAAAAGAGACCATATGTGCCTTGCCACTAGGCAAGAGAGAAACCAATGTTGATAGGTCTCCTCAATTGTAACATAGAAGAAGCAAGAACTATTGGAAATGTTGTGTCTTGAGAGGGAACCCATCCAGCATTCTCTGAACAAAGTGTCTGCATTTGAAGGGGGGTTTATTAAGCTAGCCTACAATCACCATGGATTGTCATTAAGCTCTACCTTTGTGGAGGTCCCAAAGGGGATTGCTCTTATCCATCAATCATTATTGATCATTAATAAGTAAAGGATTGATCTGATTGCCGAATGCATACACTTGAGACCAACCATCCATGATTTTTCCAATTCTGCTAGGGGCTCTCCAAGTCTAGATAGAAAAAGGATTGCCAAACAAGGATACCAAAATGGTTTACCATAAATTATGATAGCCTTTAGGTGCATGAAAAATCCTCTGCATTGACCGAAAGGACATTAAAGTTTGACATATAGGTAGAAGGGCATCAACATAGTAGTAGTGATCAAAGTCGTGTGAATAATCTCTAACCAATGGAGAGCATTTCTAGTACGCCAGATTTGCAAAGTCCAATCCAATCAATGCTTCACAAGACCCATGTGCATTTAGTAATTCCTTGGGGTGTCACTCAGGTCTAAACCCTCAAAATAAAATCCGAAAATCAAAAGATGAGATGCAATTTTCATACATGTAGTACAAAATACACAATGATCACTAGCAATTTTGCATTCTATATCACCAATGCGAAGGCCTCCAAGAATAGATATCCAAATCAAAACCTTGACCTGATATGGGATCTTTGCCTTCCATAACTATAGCAATCTATCACAGCATTTTGTGCATCCATCTCTATACAACCACACCTTATTAGCCTTTTTGGTAACCCATCATTTACCCTCTATCATCTAATGGTACATTGCACTTGCTGGAAACTATGCTGAAAATAATCAAGGCAAGCAAAACTCTAATCTTGCCAAGGATCAAAGCTCTCAAAATCAGGAAGAACAAGCTACCCAATGTTGCAAACAACAAAAAGAAAATAGTCTTAACTCGTGAAGGAAAACAGAATTGCCCATCCTCATGAGACCTAATCGTACGATTATATTAAACATCTGTCTAAAGGATGAATAATCTAGCCAATGTAGCAATAAAAATGCCTTGCAAGAGAGCTAATCAACGAGACACCATGTATTTCTTGACATCCAAAAGAATAACCCCACCTATTACACTTTATAGTGAATACAGCATTTCATTTCAAGGATCTAAGCTTCAATAACATGGCAAAGGACTGTAAGTCGTGCATGGGTGGGTAGATTGCCTCAAGTTGATAAATTGCAATTGCAAAATTCTCATTTATTTCATTTCTTGTGTTTGGCACATCTCAGTAATAGACATGTTTTTGTCTTCAACTAAACTCGTGGTCATATTGGTCACATTAGAACCTTGTTATTTTGGAACGTAGTTTGTGTGATATTCTCCATGATGCCATGGTTTCCATGCCTCAGGGTTACTGGCATGATTTCTATCATTGTTCGTGCATGACAATGCATGATGATCCAAACGTTGAGGATGGAGCCTTGTTAAGCTTGTTGCTTGGCTATTAGACGGGGCTCCTTTGGGCATATATTTTGGCTGTGCGTGCAGCTGCAGCATGCTGGCCAGATGGCCGCCTGCAAATCTAACTGCTCTTTACTTTACAAGCTTTACAAAAAAGAAAAAGAGAGGAAAGAGCCGGCAAAACATGCCCAAAATCACAGGGCACAAATGTAAAGAAACAGTACAAAATGCTCATTTTATATCCCCTTACATCATCAAATTAGGGGTGCTTTGAACAACTATGGTACTCCTAAATGTCGCCAAAATAAAACTAAGCAAAACTTTCGTAACTGAGTGAGACCTTTGTCAAACACTCTTGAAATCATCAGGAGTTTACAAGTCTATGCATTATGCGCAGAGAATGAGTATGGCTACAAGACATTCATCACCCTAAAGCATGAATATCACAGTGGACTGAATCACCTTGGTGAAACACATCCTTTGGCATTTGATCCGCTATAACTTCTCTCTTAGTTCAGCAACAGGCACATACATCACATGCCCACCTTCATATGTCTCTGTTGATCCTTCCAAACCTTTCTTGAGCCTTTCTATTTTCAATTGCACCTCATTTAACATCTCCAAAAGTACTAGATAACAAGACAGATGATCACTCTCCTTGGAAGCTGCACTTGTTTCCTTTGTGGATTTACTCAAACCAAGTCCAAATTTGGCACTTGCAGAACGCCTTTGCCTTGTCTTTGACTGCTGCATCAATCCATTCTTCATAGCTGCATAACGTGTATTTCTGAACCAAAAGTTGACCTGTACACATACAATCAAACTGTCAACTACAGGATGTATGCATCCAAAGTCAAGGAGGCCTAACCAGTCTCAGTATATGAGAGCGAAGTTTCCACTTATGGAATGATGTTATTTGGAAGTCAAAAATTCTGATGGATCGTCTCTTTCTATTTCAGCAATCCTACTTAATGGTTGCCAGCTCCTGGACACAGATGAATAGTGACGATTGGCACACCAAGTCATTGAGAGTTGTATTGAGACCATTTTGTTCATGTTGCTGTGACTAAACATAAGCTTGGACGAACTGCAAAGATACAGAAACCTCAAGTACCCTACAAAGAACTCAATTACATTCCGCTGGATGGTTTAAATTGCAACACACCAAAAAATGTTGTCAGAGGCGCAAAAGCTTTGAGCTTACTTTCTTGAATGAAACACCAAGCTGTTTTGACAAGCTCTCCTTGCAAGCCTTTGTTGGAAATGGATTCTCCTTAAACACAGCACGAAGCTTCTGTAGAACAACAAAAGGAAGATGTTATTGCTCCACTTTCCGACTAATGCAAAAGACTTTGCAATTTATTATTTGCTTGATAATTTGCAGGCAGAAAAGGAATTTGATACAGGATGAAGCATACTTTTTAGTTCTCATGCTTATGACAACATTGTCACAGCAAAACACACAAAAGAGCATCAATATGGCTGCAGAATTTTATTGTGCTTACCTCCACAGCACTTGGTGGTAAACGAACTCGTCTCTCCCTGGTTGTCTGTTCAGCAGAAGAAAAATCTTTTAGAGCTTCTTCAACACACTTGCCATCCCTTGTGTCTGTTTTTATCGGAAGTGAATCTTCTTGCTTTGACTTTTTTCTTTGTCTTCTTGGACCCCATTCCTCATCCTCACTGGCTTCATCTGTCAAGTTACTCTTTCCAAACATTTCCTACATATTCAAGGTGTTAACTCAGAATTGATGGTCATGCTAAGATTATAAGAAACTACCCACCTTACTATTCACTTCTGAGCATGAATCAACCACAATCAATATTCATCTCCTCAATCAAGAAAGTAATTCTAGCAGTTGGAGATAGTACATATGTTAATTGACTGAGTATCTATTCTATATATTATTTAAAGCTTTGGTTCGAGGATTCCAGACCAACCAAAACGTCCCCGAGCCTATGTGGCACAAGAAGGAGAAGTTTGATATGCAAGAAAAAAATGTGTATTTCTTAAAAGGTGAGCTTGCAATTATTTAATTTCCATCTCTCTCTCTCTCTCTCTCTCTCTCTCTCTCTCTCTCTCTCTATATATATATATATATATATATATATATATATATATATATATATATATATATATATATATATATGCTAACATCAAGAGTATAGCTCTATTATTGCACCACTTGCATGTGCTTGACCTATTTGCGATTCATGACAATTAATAATGTTACATTTAAAGCATAAAGAATATACTATGTTTTGCTGAAAACATTTCGGACTTGTTGAGAAATGGGATGAACCGAAATGTTTCACCAAGAGGAAATGCCACGTGGCAGCCATTTCCCCAAAGGAGAAACATTTCGAACAGAGAAACGTGTTTTGGGTCCTCCTCCATACATTTCAACATTTCGAGTCCTGTAAAGGGGTGTTTCGGGGCATTTTCCGCTTCTATGAGAGGAGCTCATTGCTTAACTTAAGATACGAACAGCCAGCTTTTGCAACTTTGGCCCATCTAATCCAAAATCCTCCCACCACAAAGGTGCCCCAACCCTGCATCGGTCATGTAGAGCATTCTCATAGCCATAAGAGTTTTTTGCTCTCCTAAAGAGCAAGTTGATCTCTAATTTTGCGCTTGGTATCAACATCAAGCACCATGCACTCAAGAATTTGCCTCCGATGGAGATTGACCTCAGTATCATTTTCATGATCCCTAACCTGAAACTCATAGTCCAAAACAATTGTAGCTGAATGCAAAGGTGAGCTATAGGCATTTCACCTCTCAATACACAAATCATGTATCTCCTCATATTGCTCACCACCAGGCACTAAATCTTTTAACTTCTCAATCATCCTATCCATTGCCTCATACACTTTGCCAACACATGGCTGCACACCATCAATGAGTCTCAACAGGTGTACAATAGACACAACCATTGCATCAATCTTTTCAACATTATCCCAAAATTCATTGCTCTCTACATTTTCCATGCATATCATGCCCACGGGAGTGATTGCCAATGAAGAAGTACTAAACTCATCATTGATAAACAATCCTCTCACTGCACCCATGCACTCTTTGAGGCGTCGCAACATCAAAAAGCTGTAGGCAAAGTGTATGTCTAAATACTTTAACATCTTTCTTGACCCTTTTGTAAACTCATAGAGAAGGTATTGGTGATTTAAAATAAAAGTAACCATTTCAATCACAACATGAGCCCATGATAACTCACCAATATCCTTCAAAAAGTTGTTCAAGCAATGTGCCATGCAATAAGAAAATGTGATATGCTTATGCACTCCCTAAATGTAGAAAACATAGATTGACATTATTCATTATTCTATACCACGCCAATGAACCTTCAACATGGCATCAATATTTGCATGCACCATCGTCCACTATCCATGCTCAACATCAACTTTAGTTGTAAAAGAAGCCATCAATATATGCAATCATCATGAATAACAACTCAAATCAAAACTCCGGCAATCAATGCCAATATCCATATCAACGTGCTAAGTAAATCCATGATAAATGATGATTGCAAAAGTCCCAAGACATTTAGGGCATGGCATTTGTGAAAGTTTAAAATAGGTGTTTCATACGTTTATGAAACACCTAGATAAGAAACAAGTTTCCTAACCTTATGAAACAAGTTTCTTGGCAACTATGACTTTGATAGAGCTCGGATTATGATCCACAAGGAGTAAGGTGGACAATTATATGCACGAGGAATCCGAAAAAGCCTCCTGACTATGTGGAAAGACATTAGCACCTTGCAACTCACCAAAGTGGCATCAGCAATAGAAGGCAAACCCAAACTTACAATACAATTAAATTTTGGCCTATCCTCCTATTTCTAGTGATCCCATCCCAAGAGAGCAACCTCAACATGGCCAATAATTCCGTCTAGGAGTTAGCCATCAAATGATCCTTTATCGAATGCCACTACACCTTTTAAAGAACAAGCTTCCAAAAATAAACCAAATGAATCCCTAAAAAGGAGGATGTCAAGAAATGGGCATTAGTATTAAGAATATGCCACCACGAGCCTTGTATGTGTGTCATATCTGCAACAAGTCACTAACTTCTGCATTATAGGACATGACTCCTTGAGGCGTTCTTTGGGAAGAAGCCCTCTGTGTTGCACTTTCGCATCTTTGGGTGCATTGCTTATGTCATGGACAAGGAGAAAGGCGACAACAAGCTTTACCCAAAGTCAAAGAAGCTTATCTTCGTTGGTTATAGCACGACCAAGAAGGGTTACAAGCTCTACGGCCTATCGACACAAAAGATTGATGTGAGACAAGATGTTATCTTTGATGAGGCTTCAACCCTTGATGATCCCATTGATGCTAATTCATGTGCGCATGGTTCTTTGTCGTTGCCTAGCCCCCCTCCCTTCCCCCCAATCATCAGCTCTACCCCTAACTTCTCAATTACCTATTGGCACCCCTTCTTTGTGTTCAGCTCCTCCCCCTCCATCCCCTCCTTCTCCCCTCTTCTACTACTCTTCCATCCTTGATGGTTCCTTCTATTCCTACTTCATCAAGTATTTCTACTCCTCCCCCATCTCCTTAAGTGTCTTCTAGGAGACTTGAGCCATTTGAGGAGAAGCCCTCTTCTTCTAATGAGGGGGATATACCTCTACCCAATGAGGGGTTGTCCCTTTCCCAGACAAGTGGATTATAGGCACCAAAGGCCTCTCAGTCTCCCTCACAATAGGATGAGTCTATCACCATTCCTCGATGGTATCATCGGCCTTTAGGATCATGAGCCTACTACAGTTCATGAGGGTCTTTCACAGCATATTTGGCATTGTGCTATGCATGAGGAGCTTGATTCTATCAAGCGCAATCAGACTTGGGAGTTGGTTCCGCGTCCACGGAAGCGGAAGGTAATTGATATGAAGTGGGTCTTTAAGACCAAGTACCTGGCTGCTAGATCCTTGGACAAGCACAAAGCTATGCTTGTTGCCAAGGGATTTGCACAGAAAGTAGGGTTGGATTATTCAAAGACTTTCGTATCTACAACTTCAATGTCTACTATTAGAGCTATCTTGGCTCTTACAACCCATCACCGTTGGCCTATCTTTCGCATGGATGTCAAGTCTACCCTCCTAAAGGGCATCCTTAAGGAGCAGATTTATGTTTCACAGCTTCTTGGTTTTCTTATGCAAGGGAAGGAGGATCATGTCTATACATTGCAGAAGACCCTCTATGGCCTAAAGCAAGCTCCTAGGGCTTGATACTAGAGAATTGATTGATTCCTCTTACAAAGTGGCTTCCATCGATCAAATCATGACCCAACCTTTATTACAAGGTTATGGGTGACAAATGTGTTTTAGTCATCTTGTATGTGGATGATTTGATTATCAAGAGTGACTCACAAGGGGTTGATCAGACTCATGAGATCTTGCATCAAGAGTTTAATATGACGGACCTACGGATCCTTCACTTCTTCCTTGGTCTGGAGATCTATCAAATGACACAAGGGATCTTCATCTCCCAACACACGTACATCCACGAGCTTCTTTTAGACTTTGATATGGCCAAGTGTTGGCCTATTTCTTGCCCCATGGACCCTGAGTGGCAATTGGAGAACCCTTACCCAATGCTATCTGTTACAGGTGCTTTGTTGATTCTTTGATCTAGGTTATACACGCTAGACTAGATATTTCCTTTGTTGTGGCATTCTTGTCTTCTTTGATGAAGACTCCTACACAAGCTCACTGGTGAGCTGCTTTACGTGTGTTGTGCTACTTACAAGGGGATTCAATCCTACGAGATTATGTATGGAGAGAGGGATACTCTTTCTAGATGGAATGACTTAGATTGGGCACGTGATGTAGAGTTAAGACGCTCCACTACGCATTATGCTCTCCCTTGGATCGGCGGGAACTATCTCATGGAGCAATAAGAAGCAGCCTCCTGTGGTCTTATCTTCTATAGAGGCAAAGTAGCAAGCACTTTGTTCTACAGCTATGGAGGCAATTTGGCTCTGTTAGATGTTGGCAGAGATTGGCTTTCCACAAACAAGATCCACATAGTTACATGTGGATAACCAAAGTGCCTTAGCTCTGGCAAAGAACCCTGTGTTTCATGTTCGCACAAAGAGCATAGAGGTCATTATGTCCAGGAGTGGATTGTGGATTCAGAGTTAGCGGTGGCCTATTGTCCCATAGAGGACAATGCAATGGATCTCTTCACAAGCCTTTGCCCAAGGCTTCCATACTTCATCACAAGAGGTTGTTGGGTCTTTAGACACTTCTAGAATCTGAGAGGGAGCGTTAGCTTGCCATTTTCTCCTGTTAGTTTGTTATCTCTTGGTTGTGAGCTCCATCAAAAGTCTAACAAAGACATTGAAGCTCTGACTATGTTTCCCATTCAGTTTTGTGTGCATTTCTTTTCCCGGTCAGTATCTGCAGACATTTCTCATATCCAGCTAAAGGATGTGCAGCCTATTTTCCAACAATTGGCTACGAATGGCTGGGATTAGCCCCACAACTACCACATCAGCATTTCCTACTGCATTAAATGCAGTCAGACTGCATTTATGCACTTGGCCATGCAGCAGTCTGCCAGATTCAGTATTTTGTAGCCGTTAAATAGCTACTCTCAAACGCGGGCAGATTATTCTTTTCTGTCTTCTGAATATGCTCTCACAGGTTACAGCATTCTTCTCCATCTCTGTCTAGCATTGTTGGCTTCACAATCTATCTACGTCAACGTCACCGTTGTCATCTTCGTCTCTGGTGCTGTCATCATTTTCTAGCCTGATCCGATGCCCTCACTGATGCTTTGGGTTGCATGCAGGGATTGATCAGTCCTCCATTGTATTTAACATTCATTTCAAATTCAGTGCAGATTTCTCTTCTCTTCCTATTGTCTTTTCTCTTCTCCTTTTTTCTCCATGTTTGTGTTCCTCTTCCATTGCACTCTCATAGAAACCTAGTCCCTGACCAAAGCATAAGAAGCCGAACAAGCATCGGAAATTTACTCAAAGGGGATTGGAGCAGAGCCAAGAAGATCCAGGAAATCATTTCCACACATGTGGTCAATGGTTGGCGGATCTGTAGCCATGTCGCCCTTCGGATGTTGGAGTCTAACCATGTTCTTGTTAGAAGAGCAAAACGTGCAACCGAATAATGAAAGACACAAGATCGATGAAAGAGACAATGTGCAAGATGTAACAGGGAATAGGAATTCACTATGGCAAGAGTATGATGATTGAGAGCCAACTCACGCACTCCACAAACTCCCTCTCTCCACACCAAGAATCCGCAAGTACAAGTGTGGTAATAGATTGTGGCCACACTCCCTTCTTTTATGGACAAAAATAAATGAGTTATCCTACCACAAAATAGGCTGGCCAATTACCAAATAAAGAAGGGACTGTGGCCACACTCCCTCCTTTTATAGACAAAAATAAAGGAGTTATCCTACCACAAAATAGGCTGGCCAATTACCAAATAAAGAATAACGAGAGTGCCCATAAATAAGGCTGTGGATGCTCGTGAACCTGTGATATGACCGCTTCTAACATGCTCTCTCAAGGCAGTCAGCCAGGGCCGGCACCTTTTGTATGAGACCGGGATGCAGGAGACGATTTTTCTCATCGAGGCTGGGTCTTGTGCAGTGGTCAGCTTGGAAGCTCTACCCAGCCGCCAAGTATTGGATCCCACAGCAGAGCGCTCAAAGGTATGGAAGATCATAGGGAGTCCTATAGGATGGCACATTTGGAAGGCACACTGTCAGGTGGTTTTTGGCGGGGAGTGCCTTTCAGTATATGCAACTTTGGCAGAGCTTTGGACCTCCATCATCCACTCCCTTCGTGGCCGTTGGGACCAAGTGCAAGGTGAGTCTCGAGCTCATCAAGAGCTCCGTCTTCACTTTCCGCTCACTTGGGGCGGCCATGACCTATTCTTCACGACACTGGCAGACAGTCCCAGATGGCAATACACCCCCCCTCCATGGCTTCTTGCCCACATCCCCCCAAGACCGCCTTGAGAGGCTTGTATTCATTATGGATTTGTGATCTTCATCAGCTCTAGCTAGTCTGTTAAGCATGTGTACTTCATTGTAATCAGCCTTTTGAGTAATATAATTAGCCACATTTTACTTGCAAAAAAAATAACATCCTCTCTCAAAGCATAGGTGAACAACCAATGAACAAGAATAAACAAGATGCATCATGGATACTGCAGTAGCGTGCACTCCGCTGGATGCGCCTCAAGAAGAAAACACCTTGAAGAAGAAGTCCAAATGCCATAAGCCCTCTCTGAAAGCAAAATAGTTGAGCTAGCCACCTGCATCTCTTGTAGCCACACAAGCTCCATGGATAGCTCACCGTGACACCAAGACTCCTCCACTAGAGCATCAGCATGCCCTTTGGGTCCCCTCATGCGAGACTACAAGAACACATCATCTTGCTCATTCCAACATGAACTTGGCGCTGGACACACCAATCCAAGGTTTGGATCGCCACAAGATGTCAACTTGATGACACACATCAAATCCACTAGTAACAAAAGAACATCAGCATGCCCTCTCTCCACCCTCACACTTGCGCCTTTTGGCTAGGAGCATGTGACGGCGTACAGTATCACTAGAGCCGAGAAAAACTGTCCAATCGAGCCATCATAGGCCTCGAGCAAACCAAGATAATGCAAACATGTATGTGTTCACATGCTCCGCCAAGCATGACCAAGGTATCCATGGCATGAAGCAACAACATGTCTGTTGTATCTTTCTTCTCTTCAAATGTGACACTACACCACACCCTTCCATCTCTTTACTTGCATATGCATGACCACAACTATACCGCACCATGATAGAAGTAGAGATACCTCCAAAGACTTGAGTAATCCAATACGCTCGCTGAAAAGCAATGATTAGCATCGCAACATTGAACCGCATCTTCATGGTATATGTTAGAAGAATGAATCACGCAATCACAAGGGTACTGTCACAATCATAATGAAGTGGAATGAGAAAGGAAAAGTACTTACATATTAATTTGATAAGAAGAGAGTAGCAGTGGAAGTGTGAATAGCCTGCAAAGAACTTGAGCATAGAACAAGTCCTCACACATATGCATGCAAGACCAACACGACAAACAGGGTAGGGAAAGTAGCAATGCATCACTATCGACAAACCATCACGCAACAACGCCCACTTCAAAGACAGCCATGTCAATTACAAAACGCAGTCACATGAACACTTGGTACATAGGGATAGTCACACGAGGTCAACCATAGGCACATGATTTCAAACGCAAAAAACGCAGTTAACATCAATACATTTAGCAAAGTTAGAATCAGCAGATAAGCATGAAGTCAAAGCAAACTTGCCGCACGTATCATAGATCTGTAGGCAGGTTGGTCAGGCGGCACATCAAAACGCACGATATATACACTCCATGTACATAGCACGCTAATCAGATAGCAAGCAATGTTGAGTCAAAGACACACGATTAAAACACATCAATCAATCATAGACGTAGACAAGTCAATGCAAGCAAGGTCAATCCTTATGGCAGCGACTATAGAGGCAGCCCACATCAATGGCAATAACGATGTCACCCATGGCACCAAACCATTAAAGAAGGACGCAACATAGTGATGATCTCACAAGTACACAGACCAACCCAAACATTGACCTGCAAGCAATCCACACAACAATGAAGTCAACATTAATCGGCAATAGCAATGGCCAATTACAATGTCAACAATAGTGCCCGTGGTGGCATAATTGCATCAACAGCAACGGTCATGTATCAGTACAACACATCAACATCACTGCCGGCCTAGTTTTGGCACAAGTCAACGAGGAGCAAGTCACCACTGGAAGCACTAATGTTATCTCATGCAAGTCAAAACGCAAGGCATACCACATCAGCTATGGAACAAAGCAAATGGGATCGGATCACTTGCAATCAACACAGAAGAGACCGCATAAGAAACACCAACGTGAATATGTCTCAATCAGCAAACCTTAACATCTGATACCATGTTAGAATAGCAAAACATGCAATAGAATAATGAAAGACACAAGATTGATTAAAGAGACAATGCATAAGATGTAACCGGGAATAGGAATCCACTATGACAAGAGCACAATGGTTGGAAGCCAACTTTTATTTAACAGAAATAATGGCAAGTGCTTCAAATGTCTCCAATGACAATACTATCTTCAACATAGAGAAGTTGGACGGCAATGCCTTTCAGCATTGGAAGACTCAAATTTGGCAGATATTGATACAAAAGAAGTAGGTTAAGCCATCAAAATTAGGGGGCATAATGCTAGAACTTTATGACGCAGAGAATGCCAAAGCAAGTGTACTTCAATGTCATTGAGATTGAGGATAGTACATATGCATTATGAAAAAAAAAAATTGATCTCTATGATAAGCAAAGTCCTGCAAACTGAGTTGTATTGGCTTAGGAAACTCATGGACCTTCATATAAAGGAACAGACGTCTATGTCTTCTCACTTAAATGAGTTTCATTCTATTTTCAATCAGCTTACTTCGCACGATCTTCAGTTTGAGGAGAATGTTAAGTCTCTTTTCTTGATTATTACATTGTCTGAGTCTTGCGATACATTTCACACTACTATGAATGCAAACCCTCCTAAAGCTGGCTTTCAGCTCAAAAATGTAAAGGGTGCTTTGCTTACACAAGAGGTAAATAGGAAGAATGTTGATACAACCAATACTTCTCATACACTTGCAATGAGGGATAGACAAGGTGGTAATGCGAATAATAATCATGGTAGAGACTCACATCCCAACAGGGGCAAGTCAAAGTCTGTGGGCAATCACGCGGTCAATCCCATGGTCCTAAGTCCTCTCTTACTTGTCATTATTCTGGATAGTAGGGTCACATAAGGCCACAATGCCATAAAATGCACAATAATAGATATGAAAAAGGCAAAGGGAAAGCGCAAAATAATGGAAAATCTTCTAATGATCATAGCATTGTTCCTAAATCTATTGTTAAGATAGAAGAGATAAATGCCTTGAAGTAAAGCTCAAATGATTACATGCTTGTTGCTTCATCACTTGATGTTACTTAATATGGTCTTCGTGTTTTGAGATATTTACGGTGTATCTATTCTTATGGCCTAGCTTATGGATCTAGTTTATGCTTACACCAGTATACTAACTCTGACTGGGCAGGAGATCTTGACACCCAACGTTCCCGTGAAAGCTCTCTCTTTACCTTGGGCACAGTACCCATCTCTTAGGCCAACTATAAGTAAGAGATGGTAGCCACTTCCACAACAAAGACTAAGTAGTGCACTTTTTTTTATGGTACTACCGAGGCTATCTATTTAAGAAGCTTAGTGGCAACACTTCACTTTCCATGTGACTCTCCCACCGTTGTATACTACAATAACCAAAGTGCCATTGCTTGCATGCAATCTAATCATTACACCACAAACACGGCATGTGGAGATCCACTTTCACTTCACCAAAGAGCAAGTTGAGCTAAGCTCTATACGCCTAGAGTTTGTGCCTTCATCCAATAACTTTGTAGACATATTGACCAAGGCAATCAATCGGTGTTGCAATATATTCTATCCAAGATCGGCTTTGATACACCCTCTCCTACTTCTTTAGATTGACGGGGAGAGAGTGATTCCCTCTGAATTCCCCTTCTAGCTTAAGAGAAGGTGGCATGCTTCTCTTGGAGATGACAGCATGTTCTTTACAATTTCTTTTCCGACAGTATTGTGTATTGTACTTTGTATCTTTATCCATATCATCAAAATGACATGATTGTAAAAGGGCGCTTGGACAAGTGAACAATTCCCCCACAAGGGCACTATCCAAGTAGCACCGTTGCATAGCATTTTGCATGAGCATGTTCACACCTACATTGCCTCTTACATACTCCATTTTTGTAAATATGCATCTGTGCGCATTTATCCCTTTTGGGTCTTTTTGAGTGGTGGACTCTGGATCCGCCATATTCGCAGCATTGCACATGGCAATCTCCCTAGCTTGCTTAGCTTGACTAGCTTGCTTTGTACACATCTTTTTTGCCTCTCCACATACCCACCATATTTGCTACACACACTAGTCTATTTATTCATCATCAACACCCAATAGTAGTAGGGATAGCATGTTTATTTTGTGAAAGCCTTTGAGTCTAGCTACTAGTCTCCCGTTCATTACTTAATCGATTGCCACCTCTACTTTTTGAAACAATTATTATCGAACAAAAAAATAGAGAAGAAGAAAAGCTCACTATGGTTCCATCTGCCTTTGCAGGACTTGGTAGGTCACTCGGCAACCGACGTACACCCTTTGTCCGATGCCTTGGCCTCTTTGGGGTGACCACTTGGACTCCCTTGGTAAGATAACCATCACCTCTGTGGTCTTGGTAGGCCATTAGGCAACCATCGTACACCCTTTGTCCAATACCTCGGCTGCTTTAGGGTGAAAAACCTTCAGATAAAAACACACAAAACCAAAAATACTACTTTGGATTGGCCTTTCTTTCTAGTTCAATTTTTGGGCTTGAAATGGGGTATTGAGCTAACATAAGCATTACATGCTGAATTAGCCACTTAAATAATCCAAAAATGCTTAATTAATGAAAACCCTAAAATGGTATGCAATTCGAGAGAGTTTTAAACAATGTGCAATACGAGGTCCTGAAACTTTCTATAAATAGGCATGCTGCCCTCCATTCAATCAAGGCCCATTACTGTCTACATCCATCAGGTGCATGTTTCCAACCTCCATCATATAATCAACATTAATTTCTCCTGTGTTTGTTAATCAACCACATGGTCTACAGCTGGCGACCTACTAAACTACTCCATTTGTGACCTGCGGCTGCTATTCGGACTACCATGTCATCATACTTGCATTTTTTTTGCCATCAATTTGCCGCATCATCATACTTGCATTTTTGTTGCCATCAACCTGCCATGTCATCATCACCTTTTTGCGTTTGCAGTTTTCTCTCTCCTCTGCATGTCCACACCACACACTTACATCCTCTGCATGTGCAACACTGATCAACACTACACACTGCTATGTTTGCTGCTATCCAACATCTAAAGGCTGCCTTGTTGCGTTTCGGGGTCTGTCATGAGTACGACACACTCTCGCTTAGCACCTCTACCTCAGTCCACAAGACACAAGAGTTTGGGATATAGTTTTCATTTCTGCACGGTTTGTTTGCTACATGAACATTGTATATTCAGCATTTAGTCATTCATTTATATTTCCAGTGTGTTCATTGTCTTTGAGTTACCCTAACCCTAGCTGAATTCTGTTGAGTTTATGTTTTATCATACGCTTTCATTTATGTTTTTGCGTTAGGATATTTCTTCACACAAGTACAAGGTCTCTTTTGGTGATTCTGCATGGAAGATTACTCGTAGTAGTCTTGTTTTACTAGAGGTACCAAGGTTGGTAACCCATACCCTTTGCTTGTATTTGGATTTGTTAATCATGTTTTGGCCGTGACTGATCTTCCTCGTGTATCTATTTGGCAACACCGTCTTGGGCATATATCCCTTAAAGAAATGAAAATACTCACTCATTTGTAGCATTTGCCACCTCTTAATTAATCATTTTTTGACTCTTGCGATCATTGTTTATATGGCAAGCAAACATGTAACTCTCATAAAAAGTCTGGCTCTATCCATGTGGGTGAGCCTTTGGCCATTGTTCATTCACATATTTGTGGTCCCATGCCCTGCGAGTCATTAGGTGGTGCTAAGTACTTGGTAACGCTCATTGATGATTATTCACATAAAGTTTAGGCATATCCTATTAAGCAAAACTCAAAGGTGTTAATTACATTTCAATACTTTCTTGCTATGGTTGAGAACCAGTCTAGGTATAGGCTCAAATGCCTACATTTGACAATGGCGATGAGTATATCTCTAAGGCATTTGAGTAGTTTTGTGATGAGAGGGTATTAAGCATCAATTGACCGCTCCGTTCACCCCACCCTTGAATGGCGTTGTAAAGCGCATGAATATAACTATTCAGGAAAGAGTTGACAATATGCTTAGTCAAGGAGGCTTACCGTAGTACTTTTGGGCTAAGGCAGTTACTACTTCCATTCATTTGATTAATCAACCCCATACACTGCTCTAAATGGTCAAGTTACTGAGGAGGTATGGTCTAGCAAACCTCCCTCATATGCTCATTTGAGAGCCTTTGGATCTAAGGCTTTCTATCATATTCACAAAGAAAAACACAATAAACTAAATCCGAAGTTCATCAATGTATCTTTCTTCAATATGGTGATGAAGGTAAGATAGGCTATCGCCTTTGGGATCTACATGCTTGAAAGGTTATCCATAGCCATGATGTTGTGTTTCACAAGAATAATATGTATAAGCAACAACAGCAGGTAGTTGAGATACGCAGGGTGATCTTTCAAAAGGAGCCTCTTGTTACAATCCAACCAGCCCCAATTACAAAGCACGTTACAGTATGCTTAGTCAGGCAAGCTTACTATCATACACTGCTCTAAATGGTCAAGTTACTGAGGAGGTATTTGAAGGTGTCTGCCAATCTCAATCCAACATGCGCCTTTTAGTAGTCCATTAGTAGGTTTTCCAAAATGACGTCGCCCGGCGCTCCCTTGGAGTATCACGAGGTTTGTCACTTAGGCCCTACTGAGTCTGCATTGCAATGGAAGAGTTCCGGTCGAACCCAATAGGATTAACCTGAATTTTCGGGTTCCTAAAATCAAATGGGCCTCCTAACAGCCAACTAGCATCAGTGATTTTGAGTTCCCACTTCCTACAGGATTACTCGAACTCAAGTGGACTTGCCATTGCACTTGGTTCAAAGAGAATGGAAAACGAAGGTGAGTGCGGTACGCCAACCCTCCTGCCCATAAGACAAAATCCCATTCCGGTCCCCTAAAACAATACAAGTCGGTTTTACCTAACAACTAGTTGGTCAATTTATCATCTTCCTATTTCTATCGCTGATTTAGAAAAGCTCCCAACTAACCAAGACTACCCTACCGTTGGACGGACTCGTCGAGGGTCACGTCCACCCGCTTTTGTTTGATGATGGTATCATCTTTAGTTTTTTAATTACCTACAGCACATTTATTGAAACATATATAACCAACTTCCTTAATTAGTCCGTTAAATCACAGGTTCCTTTATGTAATTTATTTCACGAACACGGATACAATTCAAACAACCCTTGAATAAAAAACAAATTCCTTTATTATATTGGAAGTTTATTACAATTTCCATCTTTCCAATCCTACAGAAGATATACAAAATTCCACAAGAATATTCTATCCACCAAGATTCCTCCCTTGTATAACTAGTACTAGGATTCCAAGATCCCATCTTGGGTCGCGAAGGGGCTCATCAGATTCTCAAAGTAATGCGGAATTTACGGCCAAAGCCCCCCTAGCATCCACATTTCCTACTACTCGAGACTATCCTTACGAACAGACCTTTCCGCTACTACGGAGCCAGTCAGCCTCTCGAAGCGATAATCATGACTCCCTTGGAGTAGGGTCTCGCAGCTAGCTTGGAGGTAGCCTAGCTCGATCTTTCCTTTTATCTTGTTTATCAATGTTTTTAATCAGAGATCTAGATTCTAGCAAACACAAACAATCCTTTCAAACGATGACAATCACACCATCGTACAATTCACAGCTTCACATAGCCAAGGTAGATCCTTAACCCAAGGTAACCTTATATTCTAACGATGATTTTTCTTTCCGTAAAGAAGTGTTGAGTACAAATCTTTCAACGTTGTTAAGCAAGATACAAATTTCCCGTTTAGATGTAACTTACCCAACATAAGTGAATTTCCTTTAGTTGATACTAAGAAAATTATTGCGACAATAATTTAACGAGATAATTTACAAGATTCTTTAAATAGACTTTCACTTTTTTAAGCGTTAATCAACTCCTAACCATTGTCGTGTTTGGCAATAAATATATCGATTTATTTTACTAATCTCGCATGTGCATAACATCCTTTACTCATTTCGTGCAATAACCTCATGTAACTATTTCCATCAGGATTCTACGAATTATAATCTCGATTAATCTATCTACAAATCATAAGTAGTAGTTAACCGTTTGTGCGTGTATTAATACACTCTCTAGATGAAACTGACATCTCATGTAAGTGTAAATGTAAAAGCTAACATTTTATGTACTTAATTTCGGAAAAAAACTTATTATTTTAACCTGGTTTGGCATGACATCATTGGGAATTTCGTCTTTGCTTATGCTTGCGTTCACCACATCCGATGTTCCGTTGGTAGTGGCGATTCCGGCAACCTCAACCATTCTCGTATCTCTGGCAATGCCCGTTATTTGACCAGTCACAGTGGATTTCATGGTCTTTCTGCCTCGTTGTGCTTTGGAGTCATCGTTCGAGAGCGGGTTCGAGAGATAGAGAAGGTGGAATGAATTCAGGATGGGAGAGCGTAAGAGCAGCTTACCGAGTTGAAGACCGAGTTGAAGATCGAGACAGGGAAGGTTGAGTTATTTCGTTTTCTCTCTGACCCCCTCTCTCGCAACCTCTCCGGATCTTCTTCCCTCTCTCTCTCTTTCTAATTCTCCCCCTCTCTAGCTCCCTCTCACAGCCTCGAGAGGGGAGGGAGTGTATATATCCATCTACCTCCTTCTATTTTCCTCCCTCTTGCTCTATACTCCTGAGAAGGGTCTCTCCCCTCTTGCTCAAACTCTTTCTCAACTGCTCCCTATGCCTCTTATTTATAGCTAAATTAGAGAAAAAGGGTTGTGGCTAAAAAGAAGAGCTCTTTATGAAAGGGATTTTGGCAAAATCAGCAATCTGAAGCTTCTGATGCTCAAATCGCAAATCTGATGGTTCCGTTGGCTCCGAAAAGGGGGTAAAATTCCAAGACGCCTGATCAAAAATCTTCCAGATCACTCATTCTTCTTCTTCCCGTTCGGAGTGTTATTTGCTGCCTATAAATTGCGATCGCAACACGGTGCGATTTCGCCAATCCTTCTTTTTGCATTAAATCTCCAAAGCTGGCTAAAAAAGCCACTTGCTTTTTTTACATGACACCCTCTTCTAGAAGTTTCCATAGCTTTTTAGGATATTTATAATAAATAATATCCAAAATATCAAAAACATACTAGTTTTGTCCAAAAATCTAGTATTTTTGGACCATCCATACTATAGACACTGACACTGATGGACTAATATGGCTCATAACTCTCATTCACGTGGTAACTTCCATGATGGGTGGCTACAATCCTTGTCAATCTGGAAAAAATGTTGGGTTACAATCCTCGGTTTTTTTTTTTCTCGAGATCTTCTCTATTTAATGATTTTAGAGTTCTTCAAGTCCATTTTGTGAGAAGTTGGAAATATGTTAAATCCAAGTCAGGATATCACAATATGGTCTAGCAAACCTCTCTCATATGCTCATTTTAAAGTCTTTAGATATGAGGCTTTCTGCCATATTCCCAAAGATAAATGCAATAAGCTGGATCCGAAGTCCATCAAATGCATCTTTCTTGGATACGGTGATAAAGGTGAGATGGGCTATCACCTTTGGAATCCACATTCTCGAAAGGTTATCCACAACCATGATGTTGTGTTTCACAAGAATAATATACATAAGAAACCAGAGTAAGTAGTTGTGGTACACAGAGTGATCTTTCAAGAGGAGTCTCCTGTTACAGTCCAACCAACCCCAATTCAAAAGCATATTGCAGTATGCTTAGTCAGGCAAGTTTACATTGTATTTTTGGACTGAGACAATTGCTACTGTCATTCTTTTGATTAATCAATCCCATACACTGCTCTAAATGGTCAAGCTATTGAGGAGATATGGTCTGGTAAATCTCTCTCATATGTTCATTTGAGAGTCTTTAGATGTGAGGCTTTCTGCCATATTCCCAAAGACAAACGAAATAAGCTAGATCCAAAGTCCGCCAAATGCATCTTTCTTAGATATGGTGATGTAGGTGAGACGAGATATCACCTTTAGGATCCACAAGCTCGAAAGATTATCTGCAGCCATGATGTTGTGTTTCACAAGGATAATATGCATAAGCAACCTAAGCAAATAGTTAAAGTACGCCATGTGATCTTTCAAGAGCAGCCTTCTATTAAAGTCCAACTAGCCCTACTTCGAAAGCTTGTTGCAACTACTAATTATATACTAGACTAGATCCACTTGTGCAAGATCATGATGTTGAACAACGAGAATAGGCCGCACAAATCCCACATCCAATCTTAAGACGCTCCATTAGAGCCTTACATCCTCCTAATCATTTTGAGCCCTCTATGCATTATGTAATGGTGACAGATTCCGATAAGCCCCTTACTTATGAGGAGGCCATACACAGTTGTGATAGTCACTCTTAGGAGAGAGCCATGCAATCTAAGTATAATTCACTGCAAAAAAACCGTACATGAGATTAGTTCCTTTGCCCAATGGAAAATATGCATTGCCATGCAAGTGGCTGTATAAGTTGAAGAGTACCCTTGCTTACCCTAAGTTAGCATATAAGGCTAAAACGTGAGAATGGAGTTGATTTTGATGAGATAATTTCTCGAGTAATCAAGATAACTACTCTATGCTTGGTATTAGTCTTGGTTGCACAGATGGATTTGGACTTGTACTAGATGGAAGTGAAAATAGATTTTCTTCATGGAGACTTGCATGAGGACATTTATATGCAACAACCTAAGGGCTTTGAGGAGGGTAGAGAACACCTAGTGTGCAAGTTGAGAAATTAAGTAGTCACCTAGGAAATTGTATCATAAGTTTGATGCCTTTATGCATTCACAAGGTTACACCTATAGTAATATGGATCCATGTCTTTATACGAAGAAGGCCCGTGATGGTAGCCTTATTATTTTGGTGCTATATGTTAATAACATGCTGGTTACTGGAAGATGAGTCAGATGCTTTGAAGACTTAGCTCAAGAAGAGCTTTGAGATGAAGGACATAGGGTATGTCTCTCGCATACTTGGTATGCATATTATGCACAATTGCTCTAAGGAACTCCTCTACTTGTCATAGAAGGAGTACATTCATTAAGTCCTTGAGTTGTTCCATATGCAAGGTGGTAAGCCTATTGACTGCCCATTACCTTGTCAAGTGAAAGTCAATAAAGCAGATTGTCCCTAGTTAGATAATGAGAAGGCCGAGATGGCCAAGATCCCATATGCATCCGCAATGGACAACTTAATGTATGTGATAATAGCCACTAGACCTCACATAGCACTTGCAATGGGAGTTGTGGCTCGTTATATGATGAGACCTAATAGGCAATATTGGAATGTTGTAAAGGGTGTCATAAGATACACTAAGGGCACTGCAGACATGTGCATTTGTTATGGTGGCCAATCTATTGGAGTTGTAGGCTAAACAGACTCTGATTATGCAGGACATGTAGATAGTAGGAAGTCCACCTCTGGCTATGTCTTCACCTTTATTGGAGGTGTTTTTTCTTGGATGTCTAGGTTACAGCAATGCATAGCCTTATCTACTACCGAGGCTAAGTACATTGCAATCACTGAGGCTTACAAGGAGACCCTATGGTTAGGCCGTCTAGTGGCAGTATGACCATGACTCCTACATTACATTCGGACTCTATGAGTGTCATTCAATTGGTACATAATCTAGTCTTTCATGCGAAGACCAAGTAGATTGAGGTCCACTATTAGTTCATCAAAGAGGTGGTTGAGGACAAGCAAATAGAGCTTGTCAAGATCTCGACTAACAAGAATCCTGCATATCTACTCACTAAAAGTCTTCCAATGGAACATTATGCCTTCCTTAGGAAGATGATGGGCATAGGAAGAGATGACATCTATTCCTCATCCTGTTGTATTCATATGTACACTTTATACTCTGTCATTGCAAGTGACGGCCATCCATCATTGTCACTTTATTCTTTACTCTTTACATGACAATAAAATAAGGGAAGGTAAGTCGCAACCTAAGGGCTTTGAGGCGGGTAAAATCAATAGCCAAAAATTATGTGAAAGGAGCAATGAGCTGTGCAAGCATCTCAAACTATAGGGGGGAAGTGATCCAACAAGGCATATTGTGACAGGACCCACATCTCCAAGATCTTTGGCAAAAAGGCATCATCTTGCATAGCATGCATACGATCCAATTGAGACCATAAGGCAGTATCCTGTGCAGAATGAAAAGTGAGTCCCAAGTCCAATGGATATAGCCAAGACCAAAGGTCCTATTTAAGAACATCCAAAGAGAAATTGTGCCAAGCACGACTCTCAAGCGCATCCATCGCCGAGTACTCAAAAGTAGACTACAAGGGATCAACACACATTAAAATCTCCCATCAGCAAAACCCGGTCTACCAAGTGTCAAAACATACTGTCAATCTGCCCCACAGATCGTGTCTAGACAAGGAATCATTTGCCAGGTGGAGTCCGACCAGCCACAAGACATTCCCTTCAAACAAAATTTCAATCACCAAAACCGGCCATGCATATCATCCTTGACAAGGACCGACTGAAATTTATCATGAACCACTGTGAGCACATTGGAGACGTGGCTAGCAAAGTCCCCGGCATAAAACAAATGAAATCCATGGCAGCCCATAGTCTTCCCTACTTCACCATGACTCTAGCACTCAAGAGTGCATAAGACATCCCTTTTTCTTTTGTCATGCAAAATACGTGACATGTCATGCTGCTTGCTGCAAGAGCAAATTCTGTGCACATTCCAAGTGGCAATTTTCATGTGCATCCATAGAAAGAGAATCAAGGCCAAGGCTGGAATTGCCTCGATTTAACTTTATCTACTAACATCTCAAGGGTTCCCTCATCAAGGAAATCAACCACACTGCAAATGAGTTCAAACCCCAACATTCATATTTAGAGGTAGAGGGATCATTCCCATTCTTTGGAATGGACCATGGATAACGACAATCCCATGGAGTAATCACCTTACCTCATGTGTCAAAAGCAAGTCTAGCTGGTGGATCTTTAGAACAGTCCATAGAGGTTTTCGCAATAGAAAGTTTCAGAGGGCCGAAAGAAACCATGTCATTAGTTGTACACACCATGGACAGTCTATCTTTCCACTGCACATAGGTACATAAGGATTCCTGTGGAAGATCAGGCATAGTAGCCCACATGTCAATGTCAACCTTTTTGCTTCTTTAAGGATGAACATTACACCAACCATGTTCCGATTGGTCCGAAGATTGCATAGGCTTTTTCTCTTTATCCATATTTATCAATGTAGGAGTCTCATCATCCTGAAGGCATTCAATTATGAGATCCTCATTGACAACCATGGAAATCCCAACCTCTAGAGCTGCATGTTTCTCTAGCTTCTAGGCACTCAGCCATAAAATACCCCAACTTAGCACAGAAGAAACAATGGCTGGCAAAATTGTTCCATTTCAAGCAAAAATACAATGATGGCATTCCACGACAATTCAAACACAACCATTAGGCCTTTTGCGAGAAGTACCCCACAACATACACATGCAGTTGTGATTTGTAGCCCTCAAATTGGGGGGCACCAAGACCATCCCAATAGCTGCCATAGCTTTCTTTAATAAAGGCTAATACACAACAAGGCAGTGCTTCCACTTCCACCCACATCAGCAAGCATTCCTATTGAAGCAAGCATTGGAAATCAACCATGGTCTCTATGGCACAACATGGACCAAGCATTGATCAAAGAACAAAGGCACCTTTTCCAGGAGATCATCGCCGTATTGTTGAGTTTAGCATCACTTCATAAAAGCCCCGTGGTCCCACAAAAATCTCATCCACACAGTCGCCTAACAGCATTGAATGCAACCATTGACAGATCCAAGAAAGCACCGGGATCCTGCCAGTGAAGAAGAGGATAACCTCTCTTTCATAGAAGTCAGAAAAATAATGCAACACAGTCTTCACATCCACAATAGCATCCAAAACATCATCTTTGTCCTGATCAAGAAAGATTGCATAGTTGTGCTGGATGTAATCTCTCAGCAACGTAATGGCAAACTCCAACAAGTGCTTCCAGTCCAAATCCTAAGATTCATCAGGAGCAGACGTGACCCGTGCATAGGAGCACGCTTGATGTTCAAGCTGCAGGGGTACTTCAGAATCTGCCATCAAGGTGTCAAGAGCATGTTTGCTGCGTTTAACCCGTGGCTGCACATCAAAACATGGTCAAAACTCTGAGCATGGTACCACCATCTCAGTGTAGGGAACCATTTATTCCCCCTCCTCAGCATCAGAGTCCAGCCCCAAAGCGACCACCTGATCAATGAAATCAGTGTTTAACTCTCACATGGCACTGGTCGTTGCATGTCTTCCAGGCTCTCTCTCCCCCCCTTTCAGTAATAGGTCTTGTTTGCATGTCTTTGGTGACCCTGCAGGAGAACCACAGCAGCCTAAGAGGAGAAACTCAGTCCCACAGTCAGGTCAACCTCTCAGCACACCCCATAGCCCTCTGGACAGAACCTATAGTTCTGCACACAGTGTATATCAATGCACAGTCACTTGTTCCAAGACCCAAACCTGGCTCCACCCTGAGCCAGCTGTGAAAGCTGCCGCAGCTGCACATGTCTACCCTAAGCCAGCACACAAAACTGCTGCAGCAGCACGTGCCTTCCCTTTGGCAGTAACACAACTGCTGCACCGGTCTACCCTGCACTAACAGTCCAGTGGTTGCACGTGTCTACCTTTGTCTGTCCCAAGGCAGCAGTCAAACATAGTGGACTGTAGAACACTGCCTCTGACTCTGCAAGTAGGCACCTGCCAGGTCCTCAACCTGCTGGTCTGCATGCTGCAGTAGCCATCTTTTTTTTTCTTTTTTTCTTTTTTTTTCGTAAAAGGTAATTGTATTAATTACGAAAAAAATACAAGATTACTTGATTACAAGATACATGACGACAATGCAAGCCATCATGTGAAGAGGTGCTAAAGTACTACAAGTTACAATTTCATGGCAAGGATGCGGAGGAAATTGCCATATGCCAAGGACGGAAGTCCTCCGTAGAGAGCAAATCAGAACGATGGAGAAGAGCTAACTGCCAATACAAGAGGCCCTTAAGCCTCACAATATGCCACTGAACATTATGGGCGGAGTCAAACAGAAAAGCATTCCGAATGGTCCAGTTATACCAACAGCCCCAGTATCGAAGAAAGTGATACATGAGCTTCATATGTGGTTGTGCGGGAGTAGGGTACTTGGGCTGGCCCAAAACCCAATCAAAGGGGCGCAGTGTGATACCAACCACCCCTCGCCAAACGGCCGACAAAAATAACCAGACTTTCTTAGCGACGGGGCAAGAAATAAATCGGTGGCGGGCGGATTCCATAGTAGTGGTGCAAAAGAAACAGGTGCCATTGGAGATTCGTCGCTTGGAAAGAGCCGAAGCAAGTGGAAGACCCCCAATTATCACTCGCCAAAGAAAGACTTTGTATTTAAAGGGTGTCTTGTTGACCCAACCCTCCATCACAGTTGCCCTCCACCATGAGCGGGATTTACGCAATCCCCATAAAGCATTCGCTTTAGTAACTAGCCATTGATTATCTTTAATCAGAAGATGATACACTTGATTAGTAGAAGCTTTGCTCAAATGCAGCCGGCCTTGTAGGTCCCAATCCTGCCAGGGATGATCCAAAGCAAGAGCAGGAAAGGGTTGTCTGCTCTGGAGCACCGTCAAGAGCTGTTCCCATAAAGGCCTATATCCACGAGGAATCCGGAAAATCCTCCTAGCAGTACGAAACGAGATAAGCACATTGCGACTAGCAAGGGTGGCATCCGCAACTGAAGACAAGCCCAAACGTGCCATCCGGTTGAATTGTGGTCTAAGCTCATGTTTACCTTCCCACGAAAGTAAACGCGAGACTGCCAGTAATTCCAATTGAAAAGAGTTAGTAGCCAGGCGATCCTCCATTGGGTGCCACTAAGCCTTTCGAAGGACGTGTTTCCAGAAACACACCAAATGAGTAAGCAGCGATGAAGAAGAACTGGAAAACCGCGAATCAGCATTAAGAACGTGCCACCAAGAACTCCGGAGTCGGGTATTGCCATGCCAAAGCCCATGACCCTCAAGGAAAGAACGGGCGATAGCGACCCACGGATGATGATCATCCGAGCACATGGCGCGGAAAAGAGACCAACGGAGTGCCTGCATGTGAGTTTGGGCATCTAAAATAGCTCCGCCACCCATGCTTTTGGGGGTGCACGCATGCGACCACGAGATCTAGGAAATACCTCCATGCAATGAGTCCTTCTTCCAGAGCATGAAGCGAATAGACTGAGTGAGAGCATTCAGAGTCGTAGGAGTCCAGGCCAACAATGGCAAGAAATATGTGATCATTGGCAACATAATTATCTGGGCTACTTTGAGGCGAACATGAAACGGCCAGGCCTGAGACTTCCAGTACATAAACTTGGCCACCATCTTCTGAGAAATCCATTGCAAAAGCTGCTTTGGGGGAACATCAACACCCAACGGGTATCCAAGATGCCTGACAATGGAACCGCGAGGAACAACCAGACCCTGCCAGTCCAAGGACTGCAAATCCGACTCCGTGCAGCTTAGAATGGCAGATTTGAGCGGATTGATACGAAGGCCTGACGCCTGGCCAAAGAGACCCCAAACATCCAATGCTTTTCGAAGGTTATCCTTGTCCGCACACAAAATCATAAAAGTATCATCCGCCAGGGATTGGCTAATGAAGTGTTGTCCTGTAGGAAGCGACAGTCCGGCCAACTGGGAAGAGGCGGCCATATGTGATAACATGGAAAGAACTGGATGTGTCGCAAGGGCAAAGAATAAAGGGCTCAAAGGGCACCCCTGTTTGACAGAACGGGCAAGGACAAATGGCTCAGTAACACCTCCGTTCAGCATGACTCGCGAAGACGCCGCAGCACTAATGGTGTAGATCAGACGAGACATCCGAGCACCAAAGCCCATAGCAGACATAAGGTCAGCAACAAAAGACCAGTCCAGATAGTCAAAAGCCTTTTCCAGGTCCAGTTGAATCAACACCACCTCCTGATTAGAATGCCGGGCATAATCAATGGCCAATTGGGCATTCAAAACATTGTGTAGAATATTTCGGCCCTTAATGAAACCGTACTGGAGAGGGTGCACAAGGGCAGGAAGATGCTTATGGAGCCGATTCGCCATTACTTTGGAAAAGATTTTGTACATGGAACCCATCAAAGAAATGGGGCGCCAGTGTGTCAACTTAGATGGAGAAGGAACTTTTGGAAGTAGTTTAATAAGTCCTTGTTTCCATGAGGGAGGCATGATCCCCGTTTCCCACACCTGCTGAAACAAAGCCTGCAATGGTTTCGCCAGTTGGGTAGCGAAAGCTTCAAAGAACTCATTGGTGAGACCATCCCAACCCGGACTTTTATCTTTGGGCAAGTGTAACAAGACATCCATAACCTCTGCTTCACCAATATCTGACTCCAGAGTAGCTTGCATGTCCTGCGGAAGCTGATTGCTGACCAGGTCATAAAAGACCGAACGGGCCTGAGTAATTTGGGCTGAAGGAGGAGAAGCGGAACCGAGAAGGTCTCGGAAATAATTCCTGCACATATGCACAATAGTCTGTGGATCCAGGATAAGGTGGCCTTGTGCATCCTCGAGTCTGGTCATATTCTCTCGAGCAGGAGAGGCATGGAGAGCTCGAAAGAACTTATGGGTCTGACATGCACTATCTTGCAAAGTCTCTGTTAGATGTTGCAATTTAGCCTGCTGATACGATTTTAACTGGAATTATTTAACAAGATCGGCCACCCGCATGGCCAATGCAAGCAGAAATGCATCATCCGGAGTGTCCACCAGCAGGGAGCGGACCAAAAGCAGCAGGTCCTCTGCTGCCTGTCGACGGCGCCGACAAAGAGAGGCATGATAGATCCCATATTGCCGAGCAACCCGCTGCACATTAGAGAGCAATCGTTCAAATGACGCAGTGCCCTAAGAGGAAAAGTCCAAGGAGAACCTGTCAAGCAATTGCTGCATATAGCCCTAAAAATTTGTATGCTTTAAGTAGGACGAGTTGAAACGCAAAGGGAGTCTCTCCAGAAATTGCTTGAAAGCGGCAATGGGTTGTGCAAGCAACTCGAACTGCAGAGGGAAATGGTCCGACAAGACATATTGCTGCAACACTTTTATTTCGAGCATCTCAGGCAGAAAATCATCATTCCGCATGATATATATACGGTCCAACTGCGACCATGTTGTGGCATACTGGGCCGAGTGGAAAGTAAAGCCTGGAGAAGACGGGTGTAGCCAGGACCAAAGATCTTGCTTAAGAACAGTAAGAGCCAAGTCGTGCCACATACGACTTTCCGGCACATCCATGACCAAGTGCTCCGATGTAGACTGGGAAGAATCAACACACATATTGAAATCCCCCATGAAGAAGCCCCATCTGCCAAGTAACAAGGAAGTCTGCAAAGTCTGCCAAAGCTCCCGGCGAGATAACGAATCATTCGGAGCATAGAGGCCAAGTAACCATAGGATTTCCCCTTCGAATAAGATTTCAACCACCAAAAAGCGGCCATGAACATCATTTTTAATAAGAACAGGCTGATATTTGGCATGTACAATCATGAGCACACCCAAATAATGCATGGCCTGTGTTCCTGCATAGAACAAACAAAAGCCATGGCAATCCACAACTTTACCGGCGTCACCGTGACTCTTGTGCTCAACAGCGCACAGGACATCCCACTGATTCTCATACAATGCAGTCCACATGGCATGTTGCTTGTGGCAAGAACAAATTCCTCGCACATTCCACGTGGCTATTTTCATGTGTATACAAAACACAATCAGGTACGAGGCACAGCTTGCCTCGATTTGACTTTGTCGGCGAGAATGTCCAGGACTCCCTCATCCAAGAAATCCACCAACACCGCAAAAGAGTTCTGAGGACCAGATTTGAAAGTAGACGGCATATCTGCTTGCTTGGGGTTGGAACGTGGGTAACGACGGTCCCACGGAGTAATGACGTTGCCTCTGGTATCAAAAGCCAGCTGTGCAAGTGGACCCTTTAGATGATCCGAATACATTTTCCTGGCGGGCTGATGACGGGGAGCTGAAGAAACCATAGCAGGAGCAGAGCGCTCGGACGACATCATTTCCTTCCTGCGCATATATGTTCGCATGGAATCGTGTGAGGTAGTAGGCCCAGTACTCTCCATGCCAGCACCAATCCTGTTGCCTTTTTTGGCACGTACTTCAACCCAATCAGTGGCACGGGAATCCAGACCTAAAACCTGTTGTTTACCTTTGGCCAGAACTTGGGGCGGGTGGATAGTATCCAGCGACGGAGCATCACACACCATATCTTCCATGGGCGGAGCAACATGAGCTGCATCTGAAACGTGTTGTTGCTCGGGGCATTCAGCCATAAAGTGCCCCAACTGTCCACAGGAAAAGCAATGGCTTGCAAAATTGCCCCATTTCAAACGAAAGTGTAACGGATGCATGCCAGAGCAATTGAGGCGTAACCAGGCAGGCCGTTTCCTTGCAGTATCCCATAACATGCACAAGCGGTTGCGATTCACAGCCCTGAGACTGGGAGGGACCAGAACCGTGCCCACAGCGGCCATAGCATCCTTTAATAGCGGCCAATAAACAACCGGACAATTTTCCACTTCTACCCACACAGGGCATTCACGTTGCAGGAGGCGCTGGAAATCTGCCATCGGGCGCCATGGAACCACATGAACCAACCGACGATCCAAAAACAAAGGCAGTTTAGACAGGAGAGCAGCACGGTGCGTCTCTGTTTTCAAGAGAACCTCAAAAAAACCTCGGGATCCAACAAAAATCTCTTCAACACATTCCCCTTGTAGCAGACTCTGCAGCCATTGGCGAATACGGGAAAGCAGCGGGATTCGACCAGTGAAGAAGAGTATCACCGCGCGATCATAAAATACCGAAAAGGAGCGTAGGACAGTTTTTGGCTCGACGGTAGCTTCCAGAACATCGTCTGGAGCAGAGGCAGAGAAGGCTTCCTGATTATGTTGAACATATTCACCAAGCAGAGTGTTGGCAAATTCCAACACATGCTCCCAGTCCACCTCCTGAGAGTCCACAGGATCCGAAGCAACCTACGCATAGGAACGATCCGGAGTAACGCCTATCTCTTCCGGGGTGTGCTTGGTACGTTTATCCGCAGGCTGGATGTCAGGACCCGGGGACAATTCTTCAGTGCACGGAACCATATCCTCCGGTTCCTCAACATCAGAGTCCGGGCCAAGTGCTGCCACCGTTTGGTCTATGAAATTCAGATCCAAACCAGCCATCGTGTATGACGAGCTGATCTCGAAGAAGGACTGACCGACACACTCTCTCTCTCTCTCTCTCTCTCTCTCTCTCTCTCTCTCTCTCTCTCTCTCTCTCTCTCTCTCTCTCTCTCTCTCTCTCTCTCTCTCTCTGTTTACAGAGCAGAGGGCACGAGATCCCGGACGCTGCCTCTCTGACAAAGGTCAGGTTTAGGGTTTCACAGAATCTGGGCACCTCTGCACGAAAGGAGGAGCACACGCAGACAGCGCCTCGAACCGTGGCAGAGGTGAAGTTGACGGGGCGGCTACAGACGATTCAGCGGGACAGGCAGGAGACACAGCGGATCCGCTGACTCTCGGCGTCAGGGGTAGGCTACCGTGGATAGGGCGTCAGGGACAGGGCGTCTGGACGTGGACAGGGCGCCAGGAGCAAAACGTGATGGCGGCTCCAAGAGCAGGGCATCTGCTCCCGACGGCTCCAGGAGCGGCACGTCAGAAAGATGGCGCCAAGTATTCCGCTGGCAGCGCTGGGAGCAAGCACGACGGTCAGGAACAGGCGTCGATGCAGCCCTCGACTATGGTGACCAAACGCGAACTACCGACGAACAGAGGCGACGACTGGGCTGGCGCGAACGGGGGGTGACGACAGGCAGGTCTTCAGGCGGCGACGACGCAGATGAGGACAACAGCAGGGCGCGCCAAACCATGCGATGGCAGGGCGGCACGACGCAGGAGCACCATCGCCAGAGTCTTCACACACTCTCTCCCTGCAGTAGCCATCTCTCTCTCTCTCTCTCTCTCTCTCTCTCTCTCTCTCTCTCTCTCTCTCTCTCTCTCTCTCTCTTTTTCCGTAAAAGGTAATTGTATTAATTACGAAAAAAGGTACAAGATTACATGATTACATGATTACAAAAGACACGAGGGCCCTAGGCCAACGTGTGGAAAATCGCAGTACTAATCCACGAAAAAGGTTACACCAATCATGGCAAAGACCCAGAGGCAATTGCCATATACCAGGGAAGCAAATCCTCCCGAGGGAGCAAGTCCGAGTGCCGAATGAGATCTATCTGCCAATGCAAGAGCCCTTTAAGCCGGGCAATGTATCTCGGTACATTAGAGGCCGAATCAAAGAGAAAAGCATTCCGCGTGGTCCAAATGTGCCAACATCCCCAGTATCTGAAAAAGTGGAATAAGATCTTCATATGTAATTGTGGCGGTGTGGGGTACTTTGGGCGCACAAAAACCCAATCGAAAGGAGTTAGTGAGGACCCCACCACTGCGCGCCAGACTTGCGACAAGAGTGACCAGATATTCTTGGCGAGCGGGCAAGAAAGAAATCGATGTCGGGCCGATTCCACAGTAGTGGTACAAAAGAAACAATTGCCATTCGAGATTCTACGCTTGGAAAGGGCCGAGGCAAGAGGAAGACCACCAATCATTACCCGCCAAAGAAAGACCTTGCATTTGAAAGGTGTCTTATTCAGCCAGCCCTCCATCACAGTTGCCTTCCACCATGACTGCGATTTCCGCAGTCCCCAAACAGTATTAGCTTTCACACCTAGCCGTTCTTGAATGAGAAGATGATACACCTGATTAGCGGAGGCCTTTTCCAGACTCAACCGGCCTGTAAGGTCCCAGTCCTGCCAAGGACGATCCACAGCCAAGGCAGGAAAGGGTTGCCTACCCTGAAGCTCCGACAAAAGCTGTTCCCATAAACCACGGTATCCGCGCGGGATCCTGAAAAGTCTCCTAGCAGTCTGAAACGATGTGAGGACATTGCGAGTGGCAAGGGTAGCATCCGCAATCGAAGTCACACCTAAACGGGCCATGCAGTTAAATCTTGGTCTGAGCTGATGTTTGTCTTCCCATGAAAGTAACCTCGATAGTGCCAACAATTCCAGTTGAAAGGAGTTAGTATGCAAGCGGTCCCCCACTGGATGCCAACGGGCCTTTTGGAGCACCACTTTCCAAGAGCCGACCAAGTGCAGTAACAGAGAGGAAGAGGGGCTGGCAAATCGAGAGTCAGCATTAAGGACATACCAATAGGAGGCTTGAAGTCGTGTATTACCATGGCGTAGCCCGTTGTCCTCAAGAAAATAACGGGCTATAATGGTCCACGGGTGATGATCCACACACATGGCACGAAAAAGAGACCAACGAAGAGCCAGCATATGAGTTTCAGCATCCAAAATAGCTCCACCACCCATGCGTTTAGGGGTACATGTATGTGACCATGAAATCCACGAAATACCTGCTTGCAGTGAATCCTTCTTCCATAACATGAAACGAATGGGGCGAGTGAGAGCCTTCAAAGTAGTAGGCGTCCACGGCAGCAATGGCAAGAAATACGTTAGCATTGGCAGCATAATTGTCTGAGCCACTTTGAGGCAGACATGGAATGGCCACGCTTGCGACTTCCATTACATAAACTTCGCTGCCAGTTTTTGTGAAATCCACTCCAGTAGTTCCTTTGGCCGTACATCCACCGCCAATGGGTATCCAAGATGCCTTACAATGGAGCCACGGGAAACAACCTGGCCCTGCCAGCCTAATGACTGTAAATCAGGCTCCATGCAACTGAGTATGGCTGATTTAAAGGCATTGATGCGAAGACCAGAAGCATGACCAAAGAGCGTCCAAACATCTAATGCCTTTCTAATGTTGTCCCTATCCGCCCGCAAAATCATAAAGCTATCATCAGCCAAAGATTGGCTAATGAAGTGCTGCCCCAAAGGAAGAGACAATCCGGCCAGCTGAGCAGAAGCCGCCATTGAGGATAACATTGAAAGGACCGGGTGAGTCGCCAAGGCAAAGAAGAGAGGACTCAAAGGCAACCCTGTCTGACCGAGCGTGCAAGGACAAATGGCTCTGTAACCCCACCATTGAGCATTACTCTTGAAGAAGCCGCAGCACTAATGGTGTAGATCAAACGGGACATCCGAGTACCAAAACCCATAGCAGACATGAGATCTGCAATGAAAGACCAATCTACATAGTCAAAAGCCTTTTCCAAATCCAATTGAATCAATACCACTTCCTGACTGGAGTGCCTCGCATAATCAATAGCCATTTGCACATTTAAGATATTATGCAGAATGTTGTGGCCCTTAATGAAACCATATTGGAGAGGATGCACAATAGCTGGAAGGTGCTTGTGAAGCCGATTCGCCAGCACTTTGGAGAAGATTTTATACATCGAGCCCATCAAAGAAATTGGTCTCCAGTGTTGCAGCATTGACGGCGAAGGGACCTTTGGAATCTGTTTGATAAGGCCTTCTTTCCATGAGGAACGCATGACCCCTGTTTCCCAAACCTGCTGAAACATAACCGCCAATGGCTTCACCAGCTGCGTGGCCGAGTTCTCAAAGAATTCATTGGTGAGACTATCCCAACCAGGACTTTTATCCTTAGGCAGGTGTAACAAAACATCCATAACCTCCTCCTCGCAAATATCCGCCTCCAAAGTAGCTTGCATATCAAGTGGAACCTGCTGGCGGACCAGATGATAGAAGACCGAGCGTGCATGCGTAACCTGGCTAGAGGGGGACGGAGAAGAACCAAGAAGTTCCATAAAATAATTTCTGCACATATTGACAATGGTTTGCGGATTAGTGACCATGCGACCTTCCGAATCCTGGAGTCTAGTCATATTTTCGCGAGCAAGAGAAGCATGCAAGGAGCGAAAGAACTTATGAGATTGACAGGCACTATCTTGCAATGTGTCAGTCAAGTTATGCAGCTTGGCCTGCTGATAAGATTTCAACTGAAACACTTGAAAAAGATGAGCCAAACGCATCTCCAGTGACAGCAGAAATTCATCATCTGGGGTGTCCACGAGCAACGAACGGACCAAAGCCAGTAAGTCCTCCGCTGCATGTCGACGTCGCCGACAAAGAGAGACATGATGGATTCCATACTGCCGAGCAACCCGCTGCACATTAGAGAGCAGCCGTGCAAAGGAAGCCAAGCCCTCAGAGGCGAAGTCCAATAAGAACCTCTCAATCAATTGCTACATATAGTCCTGAAAAGATTGGATGCTTCAAATAAGAGGAGTTGAAACGTAAAGGGAGTCTATCCAGCAACTGCATAAAAGGTGCAATAGGTTGTGCAAGCATCTCAAGCTGGAGGGGGAAATGGTCCAACAATGCATATTACTGCAAGACTTTCATTTCTAGCATCTCGGGAAGAAAATCATCCCCCTGCATGATATACATTCAGTTCAACCGCGATCAAGTAGTTGCATATTGTGTGGAATGAAAAGTAAACCCTGAAAAAGAAGAGTGAAGCCAAGACCAAAGATCTTGCTTAAGTACGTGCAAAGCAAAGGTATTCCACACCCGGCTTTCCGGCGCATCCATTACCGAATGCCCTGAAGTGGACTGAGAAGAGTCAACACACATATTGAAATCTCCCATCAAAAAACCCCTTCGACCAAGTGACATCGAGCTCTGCAAAGTCAAGCAAAGATCCCGTTGAGATGCGGGATCATTCGGAGCATAGAGGCCCAGCAACCATAAAATCTCTCCTTCAAATAAGACTTCGATTACCAGAAAGCGTCCCTTTACATCATTTTTAATAAGAACAGGCTGGTATTTCTCATGGACAATCATCAGCACGCCCGAATAGTGCATAGCATGTGTCCCTGCATAAAACAGACGGAATCAATGACAATCCACAACTTTTCCTGCTTCACCGTGACTTTTGTACTCAACTGCACACAAGACATCCCACTGGTTCTCATGCAAGACAATCCACATGGCATGTTGCTTATGACGAGAGCAAATGCCTCGCACATTCCACGTGGCTATCTTCATATATCTTTCAAAAAAGGGAATCAGGACGAGGCGCTTGTTGCCTCGATTTCACCTTTTCCGCGAGAGCATCCAAGACACCCTCATCCAGAAAATCGGCCAATACTACAAACGAATTCTGGCGGCCCGCTTTAAAGGTAGATGGAAAATCCACTGCCTTGGGAGTGGGGCAGGGATAACGCCGATCCCAGGGTGTAATCACATTACCTTTAGTATCAAACACCAACTTAGCAGATGGGCCCTTGGGACCGTCTGTATAGACTTTCCTTGTAGACTGATTACGGGGGGCAGACGGGGCCATAGTACACGCAGCATGCTGCGAAGTGAACATTTCTTTCCTGTGCATATACGTACGCACGGAATGCTGTGAAGCATTAGGCCCAGAATCCGCCTGGCCTGCATCCAACTTTTTACCTTTTTTTTTACGTGCCTCAATCCAATCAGTATTACGGGAATCCAAACCCAGGACCTGTTGTTTGCCTTTATCCACAACATTAGGTGGCTAAAGGACCTCCTGTGCCGGGGCATCAAGCACCATGTCATCTTTAGGCAGCACAACATGCGCATCATCGGAAGACAGTTGTCTTTCTGGGCATTCGGCCATAAAATGCCCCAATTTACCACATGAAAAGCAGAGTCCTGCAAAGCTGCCCCATTTCAAGCGAAAGTGCAGAGGATGCATGCCAGAGCAATTGAGGCGAAGCCATGCAGGCCTTTTCCTGGCCGTGTCCCATAACATGCATAAACGGTTTCGATTCATAGCCCTTAGGCTTGGGGGAACCAGCACTGTTTCCACAACTGCCATCGCATCCTTTAACAATGGCCAATAGACTGCCAGACAATTTTCCACTTCCACCCACACCGGGCATTCTCGTTGAAGCAGGCGCTGGAAGTCCGCCATAGGGCGCCATGGTACAGCATGGACCAAGCGGCGATCAAAGAATAATGGCAACTTGGACAGGAGCTCAGCCCGATGTGTTTCTGATTTCAGCAGCACCTCATAAAAGCCGCGGGGTCCAAGGAAGATCTCCTCAACACACTCCCCTTGCAATAAATGGTACATCCACTAGCGAATATGGGAAAGCACTGGGACCCTTCCAGTGAAGAAAAGTATAACGGCACGGTCATAAAACACCGAAAAAGACCGCAAGACTGATTTCGGGTCCACCGTGGCTTCCAGCACGTCATCAATTCCCAAGTCAGAAAAAGTTTCATGATTATGCTGGACATAATCGCCAAGCAGAGTATTGGCAAAGTCCAACAAATGCTCCCAGTCAATCTCCTACGAATCCACACGATCAGAGGCAACCTGCACATAGGAACATTCCTGAGGACCCATTAGCTCGTCAGAAGTATGCTTGGAGCGTTTGCCCGCAGGCGGCAGTTCAGAACCCGAAGGCATCTCCTCCGTGCACAGCACCATATCCTCCGGCTCCTCTATATCAGAATCAGGGCCAAGGGCTGCCACCGTCCGGTCTAGAAAATCCATATCCAGGCCAGCCATACTGCTGTCTTTTCTCTCTGTCAGGGCACACAGCCAAGGGCAACTCTCTCCCTCCCTCCCTCCCTCCCTCCCTCCCTCCCTCCCTCCCTCTCTCTCTCTCTCTCTCTCTCTCTCTCTCTCTCTATGTGTACAAGAGCAGATCAGCTCACTGATCTGCGCAGAGTTACAGACACGTACTGCCAGGTAAGGGCTCCCTGTCTCTGTCACGGCCCAGCAAGATGCACAGGGCAGCCACCCGCGGGAAGACGGCGTGCAGATGACTGACAGGGCAGCAAACAAGATGTACCTGATTCTGCAAATGCCGTGGCCTGACAGACTGTCCTATGGACCCCGTCCGCTCTGTGGACGCCCGTCACTCCTTGCGCTGCACCCCAATGGTCACGAAAGACAAGCGAAAGTGAAGCAAACTGCAGGCGGCGCCTGCAGACAGGGCAGCAGGTCGAAGTACAGGCAAGCGTGAGGCAGGCTGCAGGCGAGAGGGACGCAGACTGCAGGCGGCGCGTGCAGACAGGGCGGCGGGTCGAAATACAGGCGAGATAGAGGCAGACTGCAGGCTGCGCCTGCAGACAGAGCAGCAGGTCGAAAGAAGACGAGCGCAGGATGAAGGACAAAGCAGACGGAAGCACGCGCAGGACAGAGCTCTCGCCCACCAAACTGGAATCGCGTCGCACAGTCAGGGGGCATCAGATCCGCCATCGCCCACGCTCTCTCCCGTCACTGCCATCACACCCTCTCTCTCTCTCTCTCTCTCTCTCTCTCTCTCGCACACACACTCTCACAAGAAGCTCTCTCTCTCTCTCTCTCTCACTCTCTCTCTCTCTCTCTCTCTCTCTCTCTCTCTCTCTCTCGTAAAAGGTAATTGTATTAATTACGAAAAAAAGGTACAAGTTTAAATGATTACAAGATACACGATGGCTCTAAGCCATCGAGTTACAAAAGTCATGGCAAAGACGCAAAGGAAATTGCCATATGCCAGGGAAGTAAGTCCTCCCGAGGGAGTAAGTCAGAGTGGCGAATGAGATCCATCTACCAATGGAGGAGACGTTTAAGCCTCACAATGTCCCGGAACATTAGAGGCCGAATCAAAAAGAAAGGCATTCCGAGTGGTCCAATTGTGCCAACAGCCCCAGTATCTAAGAAAGTGAAACAAGATCTTCATATGCAACTGTGCCGGGATGGGGTATTTGGGCCGTACAAAAACCCAATCAAAAGGGCTTAGCGAGAAACCAACCACTCCTCGCCAAACCGCTGACAAGAGTGACCAGATATTCTTAGCGAGAGGGCAAGAAATAAATCGATGACGGGCCGATTCCACATTGGTGGTGCAAAAGAAACAATTGCCGTTAGAGATTCGACGCTTGGAAAGGGCTGAAGCAAGAGGAAGACCACCAATCATCACCCTCCAAAGAAAGACCTTGCATTTGAAAGGTGTCTTGTTCAACCAGCCCTCCATCACAGTTGCCTTCCACCATGACTGAGATTTACGCAATTCCCATACAGTATTATCTTTAGTAACCAGCCATTGATGATCTTTAATCAGAAGATGATACACCTGGTTAGCTGAGGCCTTTTTCGAATTCAACCGATCTGTAAGGTCCCACACCTGCCAAGGACGATCCAAAGCAAGGGCAAGAAATGGTTGTCTGCTCTGAAGCACTAGCAAAAGGCGTTCCCATAAATCACGGTATCAACGAGGGATTCTGAAAAGCCTCCTGGCTATACGAAACGATATCAACACATTACGACTAGCAAGGGTGGCATCTGCAAAACTGAAGTCACTCCCAAACGTGCATTAGCAAAATGCATGCGTTTGGGGGTACATGCATGCGACCAAGAAATCCATGAAATGCCTGCATGCAAGGTGTCCTTCTTCCATAACATGAAACGAATGTACTGAGTAAGAGCATTCAAAGTAGTAGTAGTCCAAGGCAGCAATGGCAAGAAATATGTGAGCATTGGCAACATAATTGTCTAAGCCACTTTGAGGCGAACATGGAAGGGCCAAGCCTGCGACTTCCAATACAGAAACTTGGCTGCCAGTTTCTGTGAAATCCACTCTAGTAGTTGCTTTGGCCGAACATCGACACCCAAAGGGTACCCAAGATGCCTGACAATGGAACCACGGGGAACAACCAGTCCCTACCAGCCCAATGATTGTAAATCTGACTCCGTGCAACTGAGAATGGCTGATTTGAAAGCATTGATATGAAGACCAGACGCCTGACCAAAGAGCGTCCAAACATCTAATGCTTTGCGAAGATTATCCTTGTCCGCACGCAAAATCATAAAGCTGTCATCAGCCAAAGATTGACTAATGAAGTGTTGTCCAAAAGGAAGAGACAATCTAGCCAACTGAGTCGAAGCTGCCATAGAAGATAACATCGAAATAACCAAATGAGTCGCAAGGGCAAAGAAGAGAGGACTCAAAGGGCAACCCTGTCTCACAGAGCATACAGGGACAAATGGCTCGGTAACACCGCCATTTAGCATAACTCGCGAAGAAGCCGCAGCACTAATGGTGTAGATCAAGCGGGACATCCGAGTACCAAAGCCCATAGTAGACATAAGTTCTGCAATGAAAGACCAATCTAAATAATTAAAGCTTTTCCAGGTCCAATTGAATCAATACCACTTCCTGATTAGAGTGCCTTACATAATCAATAGCCATTTGCACATTTAAGATATTATGCAAAATGTTTCAGCCCTTAATGAAACCATATTGAAGAGGGTGCACAATGGCCGGAAGATGCTTGTGGAGCCGATTGGCCATTACTTTGGAAAAGATTTTATACATCGAACCCATCAAAGAAATTGGTCTCCAATGTTTCAACATCGACAGCGAAGGAACTTTTGGAAGCAGTTTAATAAGACCTTCTTTCCATGAGGAAGGCATGAACCCCGTTTCCCAAACCTGCTGAATCATAGTCGTCAATGGTTTCACCAGTTGAGTAGCAAAAACCTTAAAGAATTCATTGGTGAGACCATCCCAACCGGGACTTTTATCTTTGGCAAGTGTAACAAAACATCCATAACCTCCGCCTCACAAATATCTATCTCCAAAGTAGTTTGCATGTCATGTGGAACCTGATTGCGGACCAAATCATAGAAAACTGAGCGTGCATGAGTAACTTGGTCAGAAGGTGAAGGAGAAGAACCAAGAAGGTTTAGAAAATAATTCTTGCGCATATTCACAATAGTCTGAGGATCAATGACCATTTCACCTTCTGGATCCTGAAGTCTAGTCATATTTTCTCGAGCAGGAGATGCATGTAGAGCTGGAAAGAACTTATGAGCCTGACAAGCACTATCTTGCAAATTCTCAGTCAAATTTTGTAATTTGGCCTACTGATAAGATTTCAACTGAAACTCTTTAATAAGATCAGCCAAACGCATCGCCAGTGGTGGCAGCAGAAATACATCATCTGGAGCGTCCATCAACAGAGAACGAACCAAAGCCAGTAAGTCCTCCGCTGCTTGTCGACGCCGCTAACAAAGAGAGACATGATGAATCCCATACTGCCGAACAACCCGCTGCACATTAAAGAGCAATCGTTCAAACGAAGCATTGCCCTCAGAGGAGAAGTCCAATAAGAATCTATCAATCAATTGCTGCATATAGCCCCGAAAGATTGAATGCTTCAAATAAGACGAGTTGAAACGCAAAGGGAGTCTATCCAGAAATTGCTAAAAAGGTGCAATGGGTTGTGCAAGCATCTCAAGCTGTAGAGGAAAATGGTCCGACAAGGCATATTGCTGCAACACTTTCATTCCCAGCATCTCAGGAAGAAAATCATCATTCTGCATGATGTACATGCGGTCCAACCGCGACCATGTAGTTGCATACTGTGCAGAATGGAAAGTAAACCCTATAGAAAAAGGGTATAGCCAAGACCAGAGATCTTGCTTAAGTACAGCAAGAGCAAATGCATTCCACACACGACTTTCCGGAGCGTCCATCACTGAATGCTCTGATGTGGACTGTGAAGAATCAACACACATATTAAAATCCCCCATCAAAAAACCCCGTCTGCCAAGTGACAAGGAGGTCTGCAAAGTATTCCAAAGATCCCGGCGGGATAAAGGATCATTCGGAGCATAGAGGCCCAGTAACCATAAGATCTCTCCTTCAAATAAAACTTCAATCACCACAAAACGGCCCCATGCACATCGTTTTTAATAAAAACAGGCTGATATTTCTCATGTACAATCATAAGCACACCAGAATAATGCATGGCATGTGTCCCTGCATAAAACAAGCGAAACCCATGGCAATCCACAACTTTTTCTGCTTCACCGTGACTCTTGTGCTCAACAGCACACAAAACATCCCATCGATTCTTATGCAATACAGTCCACATGGCATATTGCTTATGGCGAGAACAAATGCCTCGCACATTCCACGTGGCTATCTTCATGTGTATTCAAAAAAGAAAATCAGGTACGAGGAACAGCTTGCCTCGATTTAACCTTTTCTGCCATAATGTCAAGGACTCTCTCATCCAAAAAATCAGCTAACATGGCAAAAGAGTTCTGACGGCCAGATTTAGAGGTAGACGGTATATCCACTGTCTTGGGGATGGAACGGGGATAGCAACGATCCCATGGGGTAATCACGTTACCTCTAGTATCAAAAGCCAACTTAGCAGGTGGACCCTTTGGACCGTCCGTATATACTTTCCTAATAGGCTGATTACGGGGAGCAGAAGAAACCATAGCATAAGCAGTGTACTCTAAAGACAACATTTCTTTCCTGCACATATAAGTGCGCATGGAATCTTGTGAAGCAGTAGGCACAGTATCTGCCATGCCAACATCAAACCTTTTACCTTTTTTTGCGCATACATCTACCAGTCATTGCCACGGGAATCCAAACCCGAAACATGTTGTTTACCTTTATCCAAAACTTTAGGTGGCTGGGTTGCATCCTGCAATGGAGCATCAAGCACCATATCTTCCATGGGTAGCACAACATGCTCAGCATCTGAAGTCGGTTGCTTCTCTGGGCATTTGGCCATAAAATGCCCCAATTTTCCACACGAAAAGCAATGCCCTACAAAGTTACCCCATTTCAAACGAAAGTGCAAAGGATGCATGCCAGAGCAATAAAGACGTAGCCAAGCAGGCCTTTTCCTAGCAGTGTCCCATAACATACACAAACAGTTACGATTCATGGCCCTGAGGCTCGGGGGGACCAAAACAGTGCCCACAACGGCCATGGTATCCTTTAACAATGGGCAATAGACAGCCAAACAATTTTCCACTTCAACCCACACCCGGCATTCATGTTGAAGCAGGTGCTGAAAATCTGCCATTGGGTGCCATGGTACAACATGGACCAAACGGCGATCAAAGAACAATGGCAGTTTAAACAGGAGATCAGCACGATGCTTCTTAGATTTCAACAACACCTCATAAAAGCCTCAGGGCCCAACAAAAATCTCTTCAACACACTCCCCTTGTAGCAGACTGTGCAGCCACTGGCGAATACGGGAAAGCACCGGGATCCTACCAGTGAAGAAGAGTATAACAGCACATTCATAAAACACTGAAAATGAGCGCAAGACGTTTTTCGGGTCCACAGTGGCTTCCAAATCATCTTTAGTTCCAGAGTCAGAAAACGCTTCATGATTATGTTGAACATAATTGCTAAGCAGAGTGTTGGCAAACTCCAGCAAATGCTTCCAGTCAACATCCTGAGAATCCACAGAATTAGAGCCAACCTGAGCATAAGAACGTTTCTGATGATCCATTGTCTCTTCCGAAGTATGCTTGGTGCGTTTGCCCGCAGGCTGGAAGTCAAGACCAGGGGGCATCTCCTCTGTGCAAGGAACCATTTTCCTCTGTATCAGAATCCAGACCAAGGGCTGCCACCGTTTGCTCTATAAAAGCCATATCCAGACCAGCCATGTTGTATCACCACTTGTGCAAGTCAGATGCCGAGCCAGGAGCTCACGGGAGGCAGAAACAGCGCATGCCTCTCTCTCTCTCTCTCTTTTTTTTTTTTTTTCGTAAAAGGTAATTGTATTAATTACGAAAAAAGGTACAAGATAACTTGATTACAAGATACATGACGCCAATCCAGGCCATCATGTAAAGAGGGGCTAAGTGCTACATGTTACAAAGTTATGGCAAGGGGGCAGATGAAATAGCCATAAGCCAGGGACGGAAGTCCTCCCTAGAGAGCAAATCAGAATGCCGGAGAAGATCTAACTGCCAATACAAAAGGCCCTTAAGCCTCGCAATATGTCGCTGAACATTATAGGCGGAGTCAAAAAGAAAAGCATTCCTAATTGTCCAGTTATGCCAACAGCCCCAATATCGAAGAAAATGATACATGAGCTTCATATGTGGCTGTGCAGGAGTGGGGTATTTGGGCTGCCCGAAAACCCAATCAAAGGGGCGCAGCGTGACTCCAACCGCTCCTTGCCAAACAGCCGACAAAAAGAACCAGATTTTTTTTGCGACAGGGCAAGAAATAAATCTGTGGCGGGCTGATTCCACCGCAGTGGTGCAAAAGAAACAGTTGCCATTGGAAATTCGTCGCTTGGAAAGAGCCGACACAAGCGGAAGACCACCAATCATCACTCTCCAAAGAAATACTTTACATTTGAAGGGGGTCTTGTTCAACCAGCCTTCCATCACAATTGCCCTCCACCAGGACCGGGATTTTCGTAGGCCCCATAAAGCATTGGCTTTGGTAAGTAACCATTGTTGATCTTTGATCAGAATATGATAAACTTGATTAGCAGAAGCTTTGCTTAAAGGCAGCCGGCCTTGTAGGTCCCAATCCTGCCAGGGATGATCTGAAGCAAGGGCAGGAAAGGGTTGTCTGCTCTGGAGCATCCGCAAAAGCTGTTCCCATAAAGGCCTATATCCCCGCGGAATCCTGTAAAGCCTCCTGGCTGTACGAAATGAGATAAGCACATTGCGACTAGCAAGGGTGGCATCCGCGACCGAAGACAAGCCCAAACGAGCCATCCGGTTGAATTGTGGTCTAAGCTCATTTTTGCCTTCCCATGCAAGTAAACGCGAGACTGCCAATAATTCCAATTGAAAAGAATTCGTAGTCAAGCGATCCTCCGCTGGATGCCACTGAGCCTTTAGAAGGACCCGTTTCCAGGAAAATACCAAATGATTGAGCAGCGGCGAAGAGGAACTGGAGAACCTCGAATCAGCATTAAGAACATGCCACCAAGAAGTCCGGATTTGGGTATTGCCATGTAGAAGCCCATGGCTCTCAAGGAGATAACGGGCTATATCGACCCATGGATGATGATCTGAACACATGGCGCGGAAGAGAGACCAACGGAGTGCCTGCATGTGAATTTGGGCATCTAAAATAGCTCCGCCACCCATGCGTTTAGGGGTGCAGGCATGCGACCACGAAATCCAGGAGATACCTGCATGCAATGAGTCCTTCTTCCATAGCATGAAGCGAATAGACTGAGTAAGAGCATTGAGAGTGGTAGTAGTCCAGGGCAATAATGGCAAGAAATATGTCAGCATTGGCAGCATAATTGTCTGGGCCACTTTGAGACGAATATGGAAGGGCCAGGCTTGAGATTTCCAATACATAAACTTGGCCACCATTTTCTGAGAAATCCACTGCAGAAGCTGCTTTGGTGGAACGTCGACACCCAAAGGATACCCAAGGTGCCTGACAATGGAGCCACGAGGAACAACCAGACCCTGCCAGTCTAAGGACTGCAAATCCGACTCCGTGCAGCTGAGAATGGCTGATTTGAGCGCATTGATGCGAAGGCCGGAGGCTTGCCCAAAGATGCCCCAAACATCCAATGCGCGCTTGAGGTTGTCCTTGTCCGCCCGCAAAATCATAAAAGTATCATCCGCCAGGGATTGGCTAATGAAGTGCTGGCCTGAAGGAAGCGACAGACCGGCCAACTGAGAAGAGGCTACCATATGGGATAACATGGAAAGAACTGGATGCGTCGCGAGGGCAAAGAATAGCGGGCTCAAAGGGCATCCTTGTCTGACGGAGCGGGCAAGTACAAATGGCTCAGTAACACCTCCGTTCAGCATGACTCGCGAAGATGCCGCAGCGCTAACGGTGTAGATTAGACGAGACATCCGGGGACCAAAGCCCATAGCCGACATAAGTTCAGCGACGAAAGACCAATCCAGATAGTCGAAAGCCTTTTCCAGGTCCAATTGAATCAGTACTACCTCCTGGTTAGAATGCCTTGCATAATCAATAGCTAGTTGAGCATTCAATACATTGTGCAGAATATTTCGGCCCTTAATGAAACCATACTGTAGAGGATGCACAATGGCCGGGAGATGCTTATGAAGCCGATTCGCCATTATTTTGGAAAAGATTTTGTACATTGAACCCATCAAAGAAATGGGGCGCCACTGTGTCAACGTAGATGGCGAAGGAACTTTTGGAAGCAGTTTAATAAGGCCTTCTTTCCATGAGGAAGGCATGATCCCGGTTTGCCACACCTGCTGAAACAAGGCCTGCAATGGTTTCGCCAGTTGGGTAGCAAAAGCTTCGAAAAACTCATTGGTGAGACCATCCCAACCCGGGCTTTTATCCTTGGGCAAATGTAACAAGACGTCCATAATCTCTGCCTCGCCAATATCCGACTCCATAATAGCTTGCATGTGCTGCGGTATCTGATTGCGGACCAGGTCATAAAAATCGGAACGGGCCTGAGTGATTTGATCTGAGGGTGGAGAAGTGGTGCCGAGAAGGTCACGGAAATAATTCCTGCACATCTGCACAATAGTCTGCGGATCCATGATAAGGTGACCTTCTGCATCCTCAAGTCTGGTCATATTTTCTCTAGCAGGAGAGGCGTGAAGAGCTCGAAAGAACTTATGGGTTTGACATGCGTTATCTTGCAACGTCTCTGTCAGATGTTGCAGTTTGGCCTGCTGATATGATTTCAATTGGAATTCTTTAATAAGATCCACCAGTCGCATGGCCAGTGCGAGCAGAAAGGCATCATCCGGAGTGTCCCCCAGCAAAGAACGAACCAAAGCCAGCATGTCCTCAGCTGCCTTGCGACGCTGCCGACAAAGAGAGGCATGGTGGATCCCATACTGCCGCGCAACCCGCTGCACATTAGCGAGCAATCGGTCAAATGACGCAGTGCCTTGAGAAGAGAAGTCGAAGAGAAATCTGTCGATCAATTGCTGCATATAGCCCTGAAAGAGGGCATGCTTCAGGTAAGACGAATTGAAACGCAAAGGGAGTCTCTCTAGAAATTGCTTGAACGGGGCAATGGGTTGTGCAAGCAGCTCAAGCTGCAGAGGGAAATGGTCCGACAGGGCATATTGCTGCAATACTTTTATTTCGAGCAGCTCAGGAAGAAAATCATCATTCTGCATGATATATATACGATCCAATCTCGACCATGTTGTGGCATACTGGGCAGAGTGGAAAGTAAACCCTGTAGAGGACGGGTGTAACCAGGACCAGAGATCTTGCTTGAGGACGTCAAGAGCCAACGCCTGCCACATACGACTTTCCGGCGTATCCATCACCGAATGCTCCGATGTGGACTGGGAGGAATCCACACACATATTGAAATCCCCCATGAAGAAGCCCCGTCTACCAAGCGCCAAGGAGGCCTGCAAAGTTTGCCAAAGCGCCCGACGAGATATGGAATCATTCGGAGCATAGAGGCCAAGTAGCCATAAGATTTCGCCTTCGAATATAATTTCAATCACCAAAAAACGGCCATGAACATCATTTTTAATCAGAACAGGCTGATATTTGTCATGGACAATCATGAGCACACCCGAATAATGCATGGCCTGTGACCCAGCATAAAACAGTCTAAAGCCCTGGCAATCTACCACTTTTCCGGCTTCATCGTGACTCTTGTGCTCAACAGCGCACAGGACATCCCACTGATTTTCATGCAACACAGTCCACATAGCATGTTGCTTGTGGCGAGAACAAATTTCCACGCACATTCCACGTGGCGATTTTCATGTATACTCCAAGCAAAATCAGGTGCGAGGCACTGCTTGCCTCGATTGGACTTTGTCAGCGAGCATGTCTAGGACTCCCTCGTCCAAGAAATCTGCCAACACTGCAAAAGAGTTCTGCGGACCAGATTTGGAAGTAGACGGCATATCTGCTGGCTTTGGGATGGACCGGGGATAACGACGGTCCCACGGGGTAATAACATTACCTCTGGTATCAAATGCGAGCTTCGCAGAGGGACCCTTAGAACGATCCGAAGACATTTTCCTAGCGGACTGATACCGGGGGCCAGAGGAAACCATAGCAGGAGCCGAGCGCTCAGCCGACTGCATTTCCTTCCTTCGCATGTATGTACGCATGGAATCTTGAGATGTAGTAGGCACATTGTTCTGCATGGCCGCAACAACCCTGTTGCCTTTTTTTGCACCTACTTCCACCCAATTATTGGCGCTAGAATCCAGACCCGCAACCTGTTGTTTACCTTTGGCCAAAGCTTGGGGCTGATGAGTAGCATCCAGTGATGGAGCATCCAGTGATGGAGCATCACACACCATCTCCTCCATGGGCGGCACAGCATGGCCATTATGGGAAGTGTGTTGCTGTTCCGGGCACTCGGCCATAAAGTGCCCCAATTGTCCACAGGAGAAGCAATGCCCTGCAAAATTGCCCCATTTCAATCGAAAGTGTAACGGGTGCATGCCAGGGCAATTGAGGCGTAACCAGGCAGGCCTTTTTCTTGCAGTGTCCCATAGCATACACAAGCGGTTGCGATTCACAGCCCGGAGACTGGGAGGGACCAGAACAGTGCCCACAGCGGCCATAGCATCCTTCAATAGCGGCCAATAAACAGCCGGACAGTTTTCCACCTCGACCCAAACCGGGCATTCACGTTGCAGCAGACGCTGAAAATCTGCCATTGGACGCCATGGAACCACATGAACCAATCGGCGTTCAAAAAACAAAGGCAGTTTCGACAGGAGAGCAGCACGGTGCGTCTCTGATTTTAACAGGACCTCAAAAAAACCCCGGGAGCCAATAAAAATCTCTTCAACACAGTCCCCTTGCAGCAGATGTTGCAACCACTGGCGAATACGGGAAAGCAACGGGATTCGACCAGTGAAGAAAAGTATCACAGCGCGATCATAGAATACCGAAAAGGAGCGTAGAACCGTTTTTGGGTCCACGGTGGCATCCAGCACATCGTCAGGTGCAGAGTCGGAAAAGGCTTCCTGATTATGTTGAACATAATCGCCCAGCAAAGTGTTTGCAAATTCCAGCAAGTGTTCCCAGTCCACTTCCTGAGAGTCCACCGAATCCGAAGCAACCTGGGCATAGGACCGATCCTGAGAAACGCCTATCTCTTCCGAAGCATGCTTGGTACGTTTCCCCGCAGGCTGGATGTCAGGACCAGGGGGCATCTCTTCATTGCATGGAACCATATCCTCGGGTTCCTCCGCATCAGAATCCGGGCCCAGTGCTGCCACTGTTTGATCTATGAAGTCCAGATCCAAACCAGCCATCGTAGATGATGATTTGCTCTCGAATGAGGACTGACCCTCTGTTTTGCCGTCTCTCTCGCTTTCCCTTTTTCCTGTACCGAGGCGCTGTCCAGGGGTGCACTCAGCAAGGAGAGCTAATGAAAACCGAGGTTTACCTGTCTCCGTGCAGGGGCAGACAGGCGAAACACAGGCCGGGCGGTCTCCACAGCAGGACGGGACAGGCTGGGATGTCGGTTAGGGGTCCGTCGGCAGCGTCCGGGAACAGGGCGTTAGGAGGATGCTATCCTGAACAGGGCAACAGCGAGAGGGCAGCTGGGCGTTGACAGGGCGGCCGGAACAGAAGATGCGAGCTCCAGGGGCAGGGCAACTGCTCCCGCCGGCTCCAGGAGCTGGACTGCCTGACGACGGCACCAGGGATGATGGTGGTGACGAACTCGAACGCCTGGCGAACAGGGGCGACGACGCGCCTGAGGCAAACGCGGGGTGACGACAGGTAGGGTTTCGCAGGCGGCGGCTGGCAGGGAACTCGGCTCAGTCGTGCGCGCGGGGTCCCGCGGACGGGCTGATCAACGTCAGGCAGTGGTCAGTCAGGGCGCGGACCAGGGTGAGCTTGGGCGAACGGGCGCAGGCAGGCGCGACCAGGCGTGAAGTGGAGCGGACAACGGGCAGACGAAGGCGGGCAAAAACGGCAGGAACTAGGGCGGACGAAGGCGAGCAGAAACGGCGCGAACCAGGGCGGCCTGGTTCGAACAAGCGTGGGCAGGTCAGGGACGAACGACGACAGGATGTGCAACGCACCTGCGAGTCGCGACAGGCGCCAAAACGATAGGCGCAGCATCAACAGTTGCAGAGGCGGGCTGATCGCTCGCTCCCCGCCATCACTCCCGTTCTCTCTCTCTCTCTCTCTCTCTCTCTCTCTCTCTCTCTCTCTCTCTCTCTCTGTGTGTGTACAGAGGCGGATCTGCTTTCTTTGTCTGTGCGTAGGTGTCTACAGCCTCTGTTCGTCAGTAAGCTGCTACCTCCTAGGCACAGATCTGTCCTTGTAGAAGTACTATCTGGCTGTCCCTGTTACTGTCGTTGCCCCGTCTGTGCAGGGACGTATTCTGCAAGCACACCCGTTGAACCTGGCAATTCTACGATACGCTGGACAGGGCTTCCACGCTGCAGCACAGCACGATTTGAGGTAGGCAGTATGTAAGGCACGAAAAACTTGGCGGGTCAGGACAGCAAAGTGCAGGTCGCGATGGCAGGAGCCAGGGGCCAGCACAGGCAACAGCGCCCCAGACTCCCTCTCTCACTCTCGCTCTGTCTCTCTGTCGCGATTTGTGCAGGCCTGTCTCTCTCTCTCTCTCTCTCTCTCTCTCCCCCCACCACCGAGCCCCCGCCAGCCCAACTGGCCTCCCGACCCCCGGGGGCCACCTTAGAAATAGCCACAGCGAGAGGTAAAGCCCGGTGCCCACGCCCCGCCGGCCCCCGTCCCCGCAGAAGACACTGGTCGAAGATACAAGGGATACTACGCCGCCATTGGAGGGCCCTGCCCCGCCGCTTTAGCCTCTCCATGCTAGACCGACCCATGTGGGACATCCTAGGATGAACACCCCAGGAGCAGTTCCACACCGCACTGGGAGTACCTCTAGATTGTATCTAGTCCAAATATCATTTTGTACCTACTCAATTTAGTTCAACATAGCATAAATGTTAGCTTCACTGGGACCTTTGAAATCTCCCAGACATTTGTATGCAACATTTTGGTCTCATAGGCCAACTTGGCCTGTTGTAGACGTTCTCTCTCTCTCTCTCTCTCTCTCTCTCTCTCTCTCTCTCTCTCTCTCTCTCTGTGCACGTTCTGCGCAACTGCAGATCCAGGCTATAGCAGGTCTGCAACAACACAGCCGCCTGTAGAGTCACACAGAATACACAGCATGGAGGGGCAGGATCAAAATCCGGGGCGACGAGCTGCGCTAGACGAGCAGGAGATGCACGGAAAATCGCCGCAGCAGGAACCTCAAGTCACGAGCAAATTCGCCATTCTCCCTCCCTCCCTCCCTCCCTCCCTCCCTCCCTCCCTCTCTCTCTCTCTTTTTTTCGTAAACATAGATAGTTGATGACACTAAGCCATCAGGAGAAAAAGTTCTCTCGCTCGCTCTCTCTCTTTCTGATTACAAGAGGCACGAGGGCCCTAGGCCAATGTGGGGAAAATCCCAGTAGTAATGCACTAAAAAGTTACACGAATCATGGCAACGACCCAGAGGCAATTGCCATATGCCAAGGAAGCAAATCCTCCCGAGGGAGTAAGTCGGCGTGTCGGATGAGATCTAACTGCCAGTGCAAGAGGCCTTTAAGCCTGGCAACATGGCACGGTACATTAGAGGCCGAATCAAAGAGAAAAGCATTGCGCATGGTCCAAATGTGCCAGCATCCCCAGTATCTGAAAAAGTGAAATAATATCTTCGTATGCAACTGTGGCGGTGTGGGGTACTTCGGGCGCACAAAAACCCAATCGAAAGGAGTTAGCGAGGAGCCCACCACAGTGCGCCAAATGTGCGACAATAGTAACCAGATATTCTTGGCGAGCGGGCAAGAAAGAAAACGATGTCAAGCCGACTCCGCCGTAGTGGTACAGAAGAAGCAATTGCCATTGGAGATGCGACGCTTGGCAAGGGCCGAGGCAAGAGGAAGACCACCAATCATTACCCTCCAAAGAAAGACCTTGCATTTGAAAGGTGCCTTATTCAGCCAGCCCTCCATCAGCGTTGTCTGCCACCATGTCAGCGATTTCCGCAGTCCCCAAACAGTATTAGCTTTGTCACCCAGCCATTGGCGATCCTGAATAAGAAGATGATAGACCTGATTAGTAGAGGCCCTTTCCAGACTCAACCGGCCTGCAAGGTCCCAGTCCTGCCAAGGGCGATCCACCGCCAGGGTAGGAAAGGGTTGCCTGCCTTGAAGCTCCGCCGAAAGCTTTTCCCATAAATCACAGTATACGCACGGGATCTTGAAAAGTCGCCTAGCAGTCCGAAAGGATACGAGGACGTTGCGCGTGGCAAGGGTAGCATCCGCAACCGACGTCACACCTAAACGGGCCATGCGGTTAAATCACAGTCTGTTTATCTTCCCATGAAAGAAGTCTCGATACTGCCAACAATTCCAGCTGAAAGGAGTTAGTCTGCAAGCGGTCCCCTACCGGGTGCCAACGGGCCTTTTGGAGCACCACTTTCCAAGAGTCGACCAAGTGCAGTAACGAAGGGGAAGAGGAGCTGGAAAAACGGGAGTCAGCATTAAGGACATGCCACCAGGAGGCCCGAAGCCGGGTATTACCATGGCGGAGCCCGCTGTCCTCAAGAAAATAACGGGTTATGATGGTCCACGGGTGATGATCCACACACATGGCCCGGAAAAGGGACCAACGGAGAGCAAGCATATGATGTTCTGCATCCAAAAGAGCTCCACCACCCATGCGCTTAGGGGTACATGTATGTGACCATGAAATCCAAGAAATGCCTGCCTGCAGAGAATCCTTCTTCCATAGCATGAAACGAATGGGATGAGTGAGAGGCTTCAAAGTAGTAGGCGTCCATGGCAACAAGGGCAGGAAATACGATAGCATTGGGAGCATAATTGACTGAGCCACTTTGAGGCGGACATGGAAGGGCCACGCTTGCGACTTCCAATACATAAACTTTGCCGCCAGTTTTTGTGAAATCCAGTCCAACAGGTCCTTTGGCCGTACATCCACCCCCACTGGGTATCCAAGATGCCTAACAATAGAGCCACGGGAAACCACCTGGCCTTGCCAGCCTAATGACTGTAAATCAGGCTCCATGCAACTGAGAATGGCGGACTTAAAGGCATTGATGCGAAGCCCAGAGGCTTGACCAAAAAGCGTCCAAATCTCTAATGCCTTGCGAATGTTGTCCCTGTCCGCCTGCAAAATCATGAAGGTGTCATCAGCCAAAGATTGGCTAATGAAGTGTTGGCCCAAAGGAAGAGACAACCCTGCCAGCTGAGCCGAATCTGCCATGGAAGATAACATTGAAAGGATCGGGTGAGTCGCCAGGGCAAAGAAGAGCGGACTCAAAGGACAACCCTGTCTGACTGAGTGTGCAAGGACAAAGGGCTCAGTAACCCCACCATTGAGCATAACTCTGGATGAAGCCGCAACACTAATGGTGTAGATCAATCGGGACATTCGGGTACCAAAGCCCATAGCAGACATGAGATCTGCAATGAAAGACCATTCCACATAATCAAACGCCTTTTCCAAGTCCAATTGAATCAGGACCACTTCCTGACCGGAGTGTCGTGCATAGTCAATAGCCATTTGCACATTTAAGATATTATGCAGAATGTTGCGGCCCTTAATGAAACCATATTGGAGAGGATGCACAATAGCGGGAAGGTGCTTGTGAAGCCGATTCGCCAGCACTTTGGAGTAGATTTTATACATGGAGCCCATCAAAGAGATTGGTCTCCAGTGGTGCAGCTTTGACGGCGAAGGGACCTTTGGAATCAGTTTGATAAGGCCTTCTTTCCATGAGGAGGGCATGACCCCCGTTTCCCAAATCTGTTGAAACAATACCACCAATGGCTTCACCAACTGCGTGGCTGAGCTCTGAAAGAATTTGTTAGTGAGACCATCCCAGCCAGGACTTTTATCCGTCGGCAGGTGCAACAAAACATCCATGACCTCCTCCTCGCAAATATCCGCCTCCAAAGTGGCTTGCATATCCAATGGAACCTGCTGGCGGACCAGATGATAGAAGACCGAGCGGGCATGCGTAACCTGGCTGGAAGGCAAGGGGGAAGAACCAAGGAGTTCCATAAAATAATTTCTGCACATATTGACAATGGTCTGCGGATCAGTGACCATGCGACCCTCCGGATCCTGGAGTCTGGTCATATTGTCGCGAGCCGGAGACGCATGCAAGGCGCGAAAGAACTTATGAGACTGGCAGGCAGTATCTTGCAAAGTGTCAGTTAAGGTATGCAGCTTGGCCTGCTGATAAGATTTCAACTGAAATACTTGAAGAAGATGGGCCACACGCCTCTCTAATGACAGCAGAAAATCATCATCTGGGGAATCCAGGAGCAAGGAGCGGACCAAAGCCAGTAGCTTCTCTGCTGCAGATCGGCGACGGCGACAAAGGGATGCATGATGGATTCCATACTGCCGAGCAACACGCCGTACATTAGAGAGCAACCGTGCGAATGAAGGCAAGCCCTCAGAGGCGAAGTCCAATAAGAACCTCTCGATCAATTGCTGCATATAGCCCTGAAAAATTGAATGCTTCAAATAAGAGGAGTTGAAACGTAACGGGAGCCTATCCAGCAACTGCATAAAAGGTGCAATAGATTGTGCCCGCATCTCCAGCTGAAGGGGGAAATGATCCGACAACGCATACTGCTGCAAGACCTTCATTTCCAGCATCTCGGGAAGAAAATCATCCCCCTGCATGATATACATTCTGTCCAGCCGCGACCAAGTAGTGGCATATTGTGCAGAATGAAAAGTAAACCCCGAAAAAGAAGGGTGAAGCCAGGACCAAAGATCCTGCTTAAGAACATGCAAAGCAAAGGAATTCCACACCTGGCTTTCCGGCGCATCCATTACCGAATGCGCTGAAGTGGACTGAGAAGAGTGAACACACATATTGAAATCTCCCATCAAGAGCCCCCTTCGGCCACGTGACATGGAGGCCTACAAAGTGTACCAAAGATCCCGTCGGGATGCGGGATCATTCGGCGCATAGAGGCCCAATAACCATAAAATCTCTCCTTCAAATAAGACTTCGATAACCAGAAAGCGGCCCTGCACATCATTTTTAATAAGGAAAGGCTGATATTTCTCATGGACAATCATCAGTACGCCCGAATAGTGCGTAGCATGGGTGCCTGCATAAAACAGACGGAATCCATGACAATCCACAACTTTCCCTGCTTCACCGTGACTTTTGTGCTCAACTGCACACAATACATCCCAATGATTTTCATGCAACACGGTCCACATGGCATGTTGCTTATGGCGAGAGCAAATGCCTCGCACATTCCATGTGGCTAGCTTCATATCTCTTCAAAAAAGAAAGTCAGGAACGAGGCACCTGTTGTCTCAATTTCACCTTTTCCGCGAGAGCATCCAGGACGCCCTCATCCAGAAAATCAGCCAATACTGCAAAAGAATTCTGGCGACCTCCTTTAGAGGTAGAGGGTAAATCCACTGCCTTGGGAGTGGGGCGGGGATAACGCCGATCCCAGGGAGTAATCACATTGCCTTTGGTATCAAACGCCAGCTTAGCAGGAGGGCCTTTGGGACCATCAGTATAGACTTTCCTTGGAGCCTGATTACGGGGGGCAGACGATGCCGCAGTACGCGGAGCCTGCTGTGAAGTGACCATTTCTTTTCTGCGCGTATACGTGTGCACGGAATCCTGGGAAACAGGAGGCCCAGGATCTGCCAGGCCTGCATCCAACTTTTCACCTTTTTTTGGACGTGCCTCGATCCAGTCCATGCGACGGGAATCCAAACCCAGGACCGGTTGTTTGCCTTTATCCATGACTTCCTAGGGCGGAGCATCAAGCACCATGTCGTCCTTGGGCAGCACAACCTGCGCATCCTCCAAAGAGGGTTGCCTTTCAGGGCATTCAGCCATGAAATGCCCCAATTTCCCACATGAAAAGCAGTGCCCCGCAAAGTTGCCCCATTTCAAGCGAAAATGCAGAGGATGCATGCCTGAACAACTGAGGCGAAGCCAGGCAGGTTTTTTCCTGGCCGTGTCCCATAACATGCATAAACGGTTCCGGTTCATTGCCCTGAGGCTTGGGGGAACCAACACCGTGCCCACAACCGCCATTGCATCCTTCAACATTGGCCAATAGACCGCCGGACAATTTTCCACTTCCACCCACACCGGGCATTCTCGTTGAAGCAGGCGCTGGAAGTCGGCCATGGGGCGCCATGGTACAACATGGACCAGGCGGCGATCAAAGAATAGTGGCAACTTGGACAGGAGCTCTGCTCGATGCATTTCCGATTTCAAGGGCACCTCATAAAAGCCGCGAGATCCAAGGAAGATCTCCTCAACACACTCCCCTTGCAATAAATGGTGCATCCACTGGCGAATATGCGACAGCACTGGGATCTTGCCAGTGAAGAAAAGGATAACTGCACGATCATAAAAGACCGAGAAGGATCTCAAGACTGATTTAGGGTCCACCGTAGCTTCCAGCACATCATCCGTTGCCGCTTCAGAAAAAGATTCAGTATTATGCTGGACATAGTCGCCAAGCAAAGTATTAGCAAAGTCTAGCAAATGTTCCCAGTCAATTTCTTGCGAATCCACAGGATCAGCGGCCACTTGCGCATAGGAACGTTCCTGAGAACCCATTGGGTCCTCAGAAGTATGCTTGGTGCATTTGCCAGCAGGCGGCAGTTCAGAGCCCGGCAGTTCAGAACCCGGAGGCAGCTCCTCCGTGCATGGCACCATATCCTCTGTCTCCTCTGCATCGGAATCAGGGCCAAGGGCTGCCACCGTCTGGTCGAGAAAATCCATATCCAGGCCAGCCATACTGCTATCTTCTCGTTCGCGCTCTCTCTCTCGCTCTCGCTCTCTTTTTTCCCTGTACCGCGGTGCTGTCGAAGGACGGATTCCACAAACACAGCCAATGAAACCGGAGATTTACCTGTCAGCCTGAGTCGTGGCCTGTCCCAAGAACGCGTGTGGCAGGGCGCAACCCTAACAGTGCAAGGGCCTGAGGGTGGAACACAAGTCTGGCAAACGACGGCAGCACGGAATAGTCGAGGGCGCAGGGCAGGGGCCTCGCCAGCAGAAACCCTAAACACGGAGGGCAAACGAACGAAACGCTGGTGCAGAGCCTACCGCACAGGCGGGCGACAACAGGGCGGGGGCCGCTGACGATGGGCCAACTAGCAGCGGGGCGGGGGACTCAGTCGCGCCCGACAGAACAGGACGCTAGGGGCAGCCGCGGCCAACGGGGCGTCAGGGACGGGCAACAGGCGACGGGCCTGCAGGCGACAGGCAGCTGCAGGCGACGACGTGCACAGGTGCTGACGACAGTGAGCCAGGCTATGGCGGCGCGACAGGCGACGCGATCTCACTCTCCGTTCCCATCTCTCTCTCTCTCTCTCTCTCTCTCTCTCTCTCTCTCTCTCTCTCTCTCTCTCTCTCTCTCTCTCTCTCTCTCTCTCTCTCTCTCTCTCTCTCTCTCTCTCTCTCTCTCTCTCTCTCTCTCTCTCTCTCTCTCTCTCTCTCTCTCTCTCTCTCTCTCTCTCTCTCTCTCTCTCTCTCTCTCTCTCTCTCTCTCTCTCTCTCTCTCTCTCTCTCTCTCGTGGAACAAGCATAGAGTGAATGGGCCGAGATGCATGGCCTGAGGTCAAAAGGCCAGGCTGGCTTCAGGAGGGGATATACAACTCTAAACCATATCTTTACGTTGAGAGCAATCATTGAAGAAGGCAAGGCATTCAAGAAAAAGATCTATTGCTGTTTTGTGGACTTTCGCAAGGCCTTTGACACAGTGCCACGTACTAGACTCATGAGAAGAATGCAAAACATTGATGTGCCCGTAGAGATACAGTGGAGTATCTATGCCCTGTATGAGACAGTGGCAGGCAGAGTACGAACACCTGAGGGCATCTCAGATACAGTCAATAGCACCATTGGGGTGAAACAAGGCTGTCCACTTTCACTGACACTTTTTGGGCTGTATATAGATGAAATTTCAGAATATGTGGATAGGACTGGTGGGGCCGGAGCCAGCCTAGCTGGAGTGCTGATACCATTACTGATTTATGCCGATGATATTGTACTTATATCTGACTCACCTGAGGGACTAAATAGACACTTGGATGCATTATCAGCTTTTTGCAGAGATAGAGATCTTAAGGTGAACCGTGGGAAAACTAAAGTTATGGCATTTAACACTTCAGCTGCTTGGGTGACAAGAGCTGAGCACCAGTTTACTTTTTACGGAGAGCCAGTGGAGATGGTTAGGCAATATGTTTATTTGGGGGTCACATTGAAGGGACCACAGTTCTCTTGGAGAGAGACATCAGAGGCTTGTTTGGCAAAAGCATATGCAGCCTTAGGTGCATTGGAGAGGCAATGTGCTCACATACAACTTCATGAACCACGCACCAAACTGTGGCTTTTTGACACCCTGGTTACACCCACACTCCTATATGGGGCAGCTATTTGGGGTCCGAGTCTCTTTCACACGAGGAGACAGCCTTTGGGAGACCAGGATGGACCAGAGAAGGAATACTATGACGGATGGGAGCATATGGAAAGACCACTGGTCATGATGATCTCACCCATGATACGAGCGAAGAGCTCGACCCCACATGAGATTATCAGAACTGAGTTGGGAGCATCACCCATGGTGGCTGAGGCCTTGGTCCAGGCAGTGACTTTCATACATAGACTATGGGAGCTCCCCCAAGATAGATACCCACGGCTAGCCCTGGCCTCTTCTAGACAACTAGCAGTAGACGGTGTCAGACATTGTTGGTATGCTCAAATGAGTACATGGATGAGTCTACATGGGCTGCAGGTTGACAGACTACCCCCCTTTGACTATAGCCTGGATTGCCGTACACTTGACCTAAGCCGATCAGACCTAAACCATGTGATCAGAGCAGACATACTGAAGTTAGATACGGAGAAGACCTAGATCCGACCCCCCTCCCCCCATGGCACGAGGATGGCACACTACCAGACCCACTTCCTTCAGGTATCTGAGGATGGTTTCATCACCCGACCCAATTACATGGACACACAGCTGCCTCATGGACTACGCACAATTATTGGTTAGATCCGCATCTCATTCCACCACCTGAGAATTGAGACAGGCAGATGGGAGGGTATACAGACAGAAGAACGCATATGCCCACTATGTGACAGAGAGCCAGAGACAGAGGAACACTACATCTGTTGATGCACTGTATATTATGGCATACGAGGTAGATACCACTGTCTGTTTCAAGAGGGTTTTGGACCCCTGAGACGGATCATGCAGTTTGAGGATCAAAGATGCTTGGGATTTTTCCTCTTGGAGCTCCAGAGGCGCAAAGCAACAATTCTACAGAGTAGGAGGCCCCCATAGCTCGGCTCACATAGACAAAGAGCAGTCACTGACTTTTTCACTAATACACGATAGAGTATGGCAGATACCACTACTACTGCCACACAGCCTACAAGAGTACATCATCATTGGACCTCATCTTCTGTAGGTGTCCCTTTGGATAGAGCAGTGACACTTAGCCGGTCTAGGCGCCCACATCCACCCGGACGAAGGCCTAGACATCCACACCACATACAAATTAAAGCCATCATTGAGCGCCATAGGAGACGGATGCCGAGACGCCTCAGCCATGTAGAGATACACCTCCCTAGAGAATAGACATATCATTGATGGAGAGTTTTCCTTTCTCTACTCTCACTTTCAGATCACTGACATGTTTCCCTTTTATAGGACACTATTTCATTTCTTTTTCAGTCTTATAGGCATGTTTTTCATCTTTTTCTCATTCCAGATGAGAAACACACCATCATTGTATGTACTGCTTTGGTCTCATAGGCCACGTTGGCCTTTTAGAGACGTCAACCGGCCTCCCGGCCCCCGGGGACCACCTTAGAAATAGCCACGACGAGAGGTAAAGCCCGGCGACCACGCCCCGCCGGCCCCCGTCCCCGCAAAAGACACTGGTCGAAGATACAAGGGATACTACGCCGCCATCGGAGGGCCCTGCCCCGCCGCTTTAGCCTCTCCATGCTAGACCGACCCATGTGGGACATCTTAGGATGAACACCCCAGGAGCAGTTCCACACCGCACTAGGAGTACCTCTAGATTGTATCTAGTCCAGATATCATTTTGTACCTGCTCAATTTAGTTCAACATAGCATAAATATTAGCTTCACTGGGACTTTTGAAATCTCCCAGACATTTGTATGCAACATTTTGGTCTCATAGGCCAACTTGGTCTGTTGTAGACGTTAATATGACTTTCTTTCTTTCTTCTCTCTCTCTCTCTCTCTCTCTCTCTCTCTAAATTTGTAGATATTGATCAGACTTGGAAAATTCCCTGACTTTTCAGATGTAACATTTGGTCTCATAGGCCGATTTGGCATTTTGTAGATGTTAGTATAACTTTCTTTTTTTATTTCTCTCTCTTGGTCCCAACGGAGATGAGATGGGGCATACTAGCACTATCTGTAAAGAACTGCAAGAACAGCCACAAGGCATGAAGAAAGAACAACAAAAAGTGACACTGATCCTAATTGGGTGGAACTAGATATAGGGATATCATTCAGCCACACAACTAACATGTACTACCTCATTTCCCATTGTATCCCTATATGAGCACTATTTTGTTTTGTACATCACCTTAGCTTCTTTTCACAGTATATCACTGACCATCTTTTAGCATATCATACTTTGGTATCTAGTGACGACCAGAATTGTACATAGTTTTATCTCATAGGCCAATTTTGACCTCAATAGATGTTACTCTCTCTGATCGTATGGGATGTTGTGGCGTGACGGGATGTTGTGATGTGACGGGAGCTCCAACGTGAGGGGATGTTGTGACGTCTCTCTCTCTGATCGCATGGCTGTGACAGGATGCTGTGACAACTGCGTGGATGCTAGCGTGAAGACGCTGACGTGGACAACTGCCTACCCAACTGGAAGCTGGCGTGGACGACGGCCCCGGATGCTGATGTGTCTTGCGTGAACTCCGACTGCACTAACATGCGTGCTGACACGAAGGCGTTGTTTTGTAGGTGCACGTCTCTGTCGGGACAGACCTGTCATGATGCCAAACCTGTCATGAGGCCTTATCCCTCTGACGTGAGACAGACCTGTCGTGAGGCAGACACCTCTCTAGCATGAGGCAGACCTATCATTAGCACTATAGTGATGCAGAGATGTATTGAATGCATTGACGCAGGCGTACTGTATACAGTAATGTATTGACACAGACCCAGATGCGGATGTACTGAGATTGCAGATGTAATCAGATTGATATGACACGAATGTACTCAGAATGACATGAATGCAAACTTGGGTGAATGTATTGATGCGTTGGCTTATGGACTAGGCAATGATGCATTGACTTTGATTTTGATCATGTCCTGGAGTATACAATAATGCACTAACTAGGGCTGCAATTTGTATTTCTGCAGTGATTGTAAACAGTGTGAAGGCATTTTGGCTCGTAAAAGATTATTGGGCTTGCAAAAATTTAGTCAGGGGCGAGGGAAACCCTAAAATTTTGTAAGAATCACAGAAATTGCTCTGATTTGACAGTACAAAGTACAAGCTAAGTGGCTTTGCACACAGTGTGTGAGAGATGGATAATGTAGACAAATGCAAGCATCAAACTGTGAAAAATGAATATCTCAGAGACGAATTGATCAAGAACTAACACAACCATCCATGGAAGCAATGTTCAACACCCCTTCTAAGAACACACAGTACAAGACGTATGGCTGTAGGGCCCGTGATTGGACTCCCCAACATCTGACAAGCATGGAAAGACCTCATGCACCATGAATGAAAAGAAATACAAAGAATTTGATCTCATGATTCACTCTAAACTACGAATTATGAAACAAGAATTGGAGAAAGAAAAGCGAGAGCAAGTCAAAGCCAACCTGATAGTAAATCAGAGGGCAGAAATGCAAGACATGCAGATAAAGATTAAGAATGACTTACAGGCACAAATGTTGTCCGAAATGCACACGCTGAAAACTGAAATGCTGAAAGTGGTAGATGTCTACAAATCTGAAATCTTAGAACTAGGGGAAGAATTGAATATATTTAAGAAAAAAGAAATGAATGTGCAAGAACTACAAAAAGAGAAAGAGGCTTTGAAGGCATGTGAAAGGGAGGTTCACTCATGGGCAGAAGTAACAAAGACAACACAGAAGTAGATAGAAGAAGCCAGCCCATGGATTGAGGTAGTACAAAAGAATAAGGGAACATCAATGAACAAGACTGAAGTAATGAATGCGACCTTGGAAGAAGAGGCTAGGAGACGGGATAGGGTTTTACATGTATGAATAGTAGGATGGGAGGAGAAGAGCAGCCCACAGAAAGATGCTAAGATACTTGCTGACAAAATTGGGGCTTCAGACGTACCTATCGTCAGTGCTAAAGACTGGGGAAAGAGGACTCTAAGTCCAAGGCTCTAATTCTTCGCTTTGGGGGACAGAAAAAAAGGGCCTGCCTCTCCAAGAGGAGAGCCCTCAAGGGCGAGAAGATTTATTTGGATGAGAACTTGACCCCACCACAAATAGCGCATCGTAGAGAACGCATGCCCAAGGTATTGGAGGCTCACAAAGAGGGAAAGTGGGTTGTTTATAGGGATGGACGAGTCATCATTACTGACAAAAGGACTTCATGACAATACGAGGCCTATGAGATACTTCAGATGTCAATATAGAATTGTAATGGAGCCCTATGCTTGGATGTTGGTTACTTTGAAGATAGCTTCCGAAACATAGATATAGCAATGTACACAGAAACACAACAATGTAAAGATAGCCGACTACCAGACGTGCGGGGATACAGGTAGGAAAGTGCATTTCGTCCAACAGTTAGAAAACCAGGAAGCACTAGGGGTTTCTGGAGGTGTGGCCATACTATACCGAGAAGACCTCAAAGGGATAGTACAAGTAATGAAAAGAGATGATGATGCACGATGTTTATGGATTAGGATACATGCAAGAAGACCACAGGATATATTCATCACAATATGTTACTTTCCTCCTGCAAATTCTACCTATGTCACACGAGATGCATCTCCCTTTGATGTACTTTATGAGTATATCATGAGATATGCTAGCATTGGGAACATATTATTAGTAGGAGATTTCAATGCACGCACTGGAGATAGACAGAGTGACTTTTATATGCATGATAATGCCATGTTCAAAGAGATTGACATAGATGAAATAGGCCTACGCAGGAGAGCCGAGGATAAAGAAGTGAGTACCTATGGGACACACCTATTGACTTTGGGAAGTGCGCATAGACTAGCCATCTTTAATGGTCCGCCACAAAGGCCAAGATTTGACAATTGGACATGTTGGAATCACAAAGGAGAGGCAAGTACTGTGGACTACTTAGGCTCACCAGCATTGATACCAAACATCCAAAACTTTAAGATATCTAAGAGATGAATTGGCATAGCGGCAGATCATGTCATTTTGACATTCATGCTCTCTTGTGTACATATGAAACATGAAAAACCATGCCTCCCTAAACATCCCAAATATTACTTTACAGAAGACACCTCACATATCTATAGTGATTCTCTACAGACCAGTTTACATACATTGGACTTGAGTAGATCGTTGGAAGAATATACAAGAAATTTAGCAGAGGCCATACATGGATCAGCCATGTATGCATTCCCACACACCTTGCCCCAATGTAGATCCACACAATCTACTGCCCCCCAAAATAGTTGGTATGACGATGAGTGTGTAGTCCCGAGCTCGCTTACAGAGAGAAGTGGAGCTAGGCACTCAAACACATCACCAAGCAAAGGCATTTTTCAAACGCCTTGTGGAGAAGAAGAAACGAGACTACTTAGTGAAAGCAGAAGCAAAGATATATCAGCTATTTTTGGGGCAGGATAGCAAGAGCGCATGGAAGATGTTTCATGAAAGACAGCCCCCCATATAGATTACATCACCAGATGCTTGGCTTGACTATGGGAGACAAATGTATGACCTGCCAAGACAGCCATCTATGCAGCCCCCACAAGCTTGTAGAGCAACACAATGGTCTTTCTTCACATGGAAAATGATTAGGGATGCAATTTATAGATTACAAAATGGGAGGGCACAAGATGAGGATGGACTAATAGCAGAACATTTCTCATATGCTTGTGACATATTAGCACCCATATTAGCACATATGTTCAATAGAGCAATATGTGAAGGTTTCCCTATGAGTTGGTCAGATAATAGAGCTGAAAAGATGAATGGGTTCTCTTACCCACCTAGCCTCCAATCCTCACTAAGAAAGCTAAAGAGAGGGGCACCACCTAGCCAAAGGGAGGATGGACTAGAACATCCCTTTCCTCAAAGAAAATGGAAAGAATCAAAAACACAACTTCACGAGAGAGAATTTGTAGCCCATCTTAATAGAAATGAAGATGATGGAAGGTTAAGAGAGGTGATGGCTCCTAAATTCTCCCATGAACATATATATAACATGAGGAAATAAGTATTCCCAACCAATAGAGCATATGACAAATCTTACTGAAAAAGTATGAATATAGAGGGAGAATTAGAAGAGAGTTCATATGATTTAGACAACATATTCGAATATGAGAGAGAGAGAGAGACAGAAAGAAAGAAAGAAAGAAAGTTATATTAACGTCTACAACAGGCCAAGTTGGCCTATGAGACCAAAATATTGCATACAAAATGTCTGGGAGATTTCAAAAGTCCCAGTGAAGCTAACAGAGAGAGAGAAAGAAAAAAGAAAGAAATATATATTAACGTCTACATAAGGCCAATGTGGCCTATGAGACAAAATCCAGAGTACATCGATGTCTAATGTCATCTCATCAGTAAGGTAAAGATAACATTACAAGTGGGTGACCTATGAAACAATACTGAAAATAACTATACAATAGGGCTATACTAGGGTTGAACCATGTGTAGTGTTGTTCCATCAATAGAAAAGAAAAGGAAAGGAAAGAAGAATCTGATCTGATTTAGCCATGTACAAAAGTGTGGTGGAGACTATGGGCTATAGCTGGTCTCAAGATCTGCACATTATCTCACCTATGATGTGGTCCCTAGCTGCTTCACTGATATGCCTGGTAGTTAAGTCTGCGGTGTCTCGTGATAATGGCTCTAATCCGCCTATGATGTGGCCTCCTCAGACATGGTCCTCGTAGACAGGGTCGTCGTGCTCGACGAAGGGAAATGCCTCTATCCAATGTGACTCCACGGTGTGGCCTGTAAGGTGTCTAGCGGGGTAGTTCTGTCTCTGCTAGGCTGGTAGTGTCAGTAGGGTCGGCTCTGTAGAAAAAGTCTATCACTGCTCTCTGTGTGTCCCTCTGGGTGAGCCGGCCTCCTGTTTTGCAGTAGTGCAGTTCGGCGCCTCTTGAGCTCCAAGAGGAAGAGACCTAGGCATCTTTGGTCCTCGTACTCCATGACGCGACGAAGGGGTCCAAGTCCATCCCGGAAGAGGCAATGGTACCGTCCTCGTATGTCATAGTATACTGTGCATTTGCATATGTAGTGCTCCTCCGTCTCAGGCTCTCGACCACAAAGCTAGCAAGTCCTATCCTCTGCTAGGATATTTCTCCATCTGTCTGTCTCCATCTGGAGCCTATGTGAGGAGGTGTGAATCTGTCCGATAGCAACCTGTACGCTATGGGAGAGATGGGTGTCCATATATGCTGGCCAAATAGTGAAACCATCATCAGAGAGGCACAAGAAATGACTCCTATAGAACTCCATCCTCGATCCTAGAGGGAGTGGTGGGTGGATCCATGTCCTTGCCGTCTCAATCCTCAAGATATCAACTCTGATCACCTGGTTCAACTCTAATCGGTTGAGAGAAAGTGTAGGGCAGTCAAGGCTATAATCCAAACGTGGAAGACAATCAATATCCAAACCATGTAGACTCATCCAAATAGCCATCTATGAAAACCAACAATTCTTCTCACCTCCTGTTGCTAGTTGTCTAGATGAGGTTAGTGTCAATCTAGAGTATCTATGGCGTGGAAGTTCCCATAGTCTGTGCCAAAAGGTCACTGCCTTGAAGAGTACCTCCATGACTATGGGTGTTGCCCCTAGCTCTGCTGTGACAATGGGGTGTGGGGTGGAGGGCTTACTCCTAATCATGCGTACTATCATCATGATCAATGACCTTTCCATGTATCCCAACCATCATAATAATCCCTCTCTGCTCCAATCTAATCAGTGAGTGGGCTAAGGCGCCTATGGTACAAGCTGCAACCCCATACCTCTGCATCCCTAACCATTTTCCATGTGAAGAAAGACCATTGTGTTGGTCTACAAGCTTGTGGGGGCTGCATAGGTGGTTGTGGCAGGTCATACAACTGCCTCCGATAGTCAAGCCAAGCATCTAGTGATGTAATCTGTATGGGGAGCTATCTTTCATGAAACATCTTCCATGCACTCTTGCTGTCCCGCCCCAAAAATAGCTAATATATCTTTGCTTTTGCTTTCGTTAGGTAGTCTCGTTTCTTCTTCCGTGCAAGGCATTTGAAGAACGCCTTTGCTTGGTGATGTGTTTGAGTGCCTAGCTCCACTTCCCTCTGTAAGCGAGCTCGGGTGACTCTACACTCATCATCATACCAGCTATTTTGGGAAGCAGTAGATCGTGTGGGTCCATATCGGGGCAAGGTGTGTGGGAATGCATACATGGTTGATCCATGTATGGCCTCTGCTAAATTCCTTGTACATTCTTCCAACGATCTATTCAAGTCCAATCTATGTAAATTGGTCCGCAGAGAACCACTACAGATGTGTGAGGTGTCTTTTGTAAAGTAGTATTTGGGATGTTTAGGAAGGCATGGTGTTTCATGTTTCATATATACACAAGAGAGCATGAGTGTCAGAATAGCATGATCTGTTGCTATGCCAATTGGCCTCTTAGATATCTTGAAATTTTGGATGTCTAGTATCAATGCTGGTGAGTCCATCAGGTAGTCTAGAGTACTTGCCCCTCCTTTGTGATTCCAACATGTCAAATTATCAGATCCTGGCCATTGTGGCATACCATTAAAGATGGCTAGTCTATGTGCACTTTCCAAATTCAATAGGTGTGTCCCATAGGTACTCGCTTCTTTATCCTCGGCTCTCCTGCGTAGGCCTATTTCATCTATGTCGATCTCTTTGAACATGGCATTGTCATGTATATAAAAGTCACTATGTCTATCTCGAGTGCGTGCATTGAAATCTCCTACTAATAATATGTCCCCAATGCTAGCATATCTCATGATATCCTCATAGAGTACATCAAAGGGAGATCTATCTCGTGTAGCATAGGTAGAATTTGTAGGAGAAAAGTAGCATATTGCGATGAATATTGTGGGAGCTTTCACTCAACCGCCAAGACCCACGGACCGCTTATTGTTTCAAGCGTTCCAAGCCAAGCACTAATGGCTACCTCTCACATAACCAACGCGCCATCCATATCTACGGGTGTAGTGAGCTTACCTCCATGCCGATTGAGTTACCTTCTCTCTCGTGCACTCCGGTAGCTCCACGATCCAATTGCAAGCTTCAAGCAAGCTCCATCCCCAAGCTCCATGCTCCAAGCTCCATTGCCGCGAGCACGACAAGAGAAGAGAAGAGAAGAGAAGAAGAGAGGAGAAGATGGAGAGCTTCTCCTCCCCGGTCCCTCACCCTCACACACTCACTCCCTCACACTCTCACTCTCTCTCTCAAGCACAAGCTCAAGCAAGCAAGAAGAAGAAGAAGAAGAAGAAGAAGAGGAGAGCTACTTTTGGCCACACACAAGAATGAGCTTTTCATTCACTTTTCAACTTTATATACAAAACCCTAAATCCCTTTTGGGCGGTCTTCTCCTTATCCCCTTTTTTACATGGCCGGCCGTAGCCTAGGCCCCTCTTTCCCATTATCCTTCTATCTTCCTAGCTTCCTTTCCACCGCCCGTCTACATTTACAAATTGCACGGGTGAGAGCCCGCCGGCGCTCCTTGAATTAAACCATGATGCGCTTGCGCTCTTTTACAAAAGTTTTGACTTGCGTTTTTTTTTGTGCGTCTTTCTCCCTTATTTAGGATTCTTCTCCTTGTGCGTCTTTGTCTTCCGTTTCTCTTTGCCTTGGCCTTTGTCTTTGTCTTCTACTTTAGCTTTTTCGGATTTTCTACCTTCGTTCGTTTGAGGGTTAACATTACCCCCCCTCCTAGACGAGTGCCAGTCCCATGGCACTCACCGTCGTAGGTAGCAAGCGTTTAGCGTGCACCGAAGACGTGGGTGGCAAGGACGTCTGTGGTTGCCATGGCAGAGTGTTGGTAGTAGTGGGGAGGGAGGTCATTGGGGGCACATTGGTGGGTTGAGTGGTAGGTGGTAGGGCAATGGAAGTTGGTGGTAGGGCTGTTCTTTGGGGGGGTTGCACTGATGGAGTACAAGTGGCGGTTTGTTGGGATTCTGTACATGCTGATTCTTGGCAGGCTTACAGGGTGATAAGGATAGGAATTCCGAGTTGAGTGTTGATGAAGAGTGAACAACAGCTTCATTGGAGTCTTCAATACCTGCAATTGAAAACCTCTCATGTGGTCTCTCCCTAAGGAGTAGTGCTAGTCTTTTTATCGTGCACAATACATATTTTGATTAGTTTCGGAGACAGGTCGAACTCTAAGCAAGCTGAGAGTATTGTCCTGCACTTGAGGACCCAAACTGTATATATACTTCGGTGCAGATATTATATGAGTGCTCATGCATACTTAGATATTACGTAGTTAGAAGACCGCGGGCTAGTTTCTCATAACAATGTGTTGATGAAGCAAAGTTGTCCATGTTGAGAAGAAGTATACGTGAAGGTATATGAGATATCCTTTCCATTGTGACTGCACGACGTAGCATAATTGAATACAGGAACACCGCACTTTCGATAGCTGGAAGCTATTGGACTTGCTTGATGAGGACGGTGTACATTTCATGGCCAATCGTGCGGTGCATATCACAATTGATTGCAGTGGTATTAAGGCAGTGTAAGAGGGAATTGTGCATATGGATCAGGGTGACAGGTCGAACCATAGGCGAGACAAGCTCCCTAGGTATGTCCTACCCTTGATGTGCCCTGAACAATTGTGGGTGATGCTAAAGGGCTAGGGGACTAGGGACGGAGCCAGTCGATCAAGGTCACTGGACGTACCTAATTTGAGGACCCCTAGGTGCTGTGCTGTGATTGTGGGTGCATTTTTTCGTTCATTTCTTTTCTTTGTTTTTTCTTTTTTTTTTCTTTTCTTTTCTTTTTTTTTTCTTTCTCTTTTTTTTTGTTTCTTTTTCTTGTGCTTTTTTCCTTCTCTTTCTTTCTTTCTTTCTCTTCTTTTTTTTTTTTTTGACTTGCCTAAGTACAACCATTGCAATATGTTGAGGCTATTAGCCTTTCAGTGGGTTGGAAAATATCAAGCTTCGAAAGCTCAAGAAATGGATATTACAGTGATGATTGTGCCCTAGCCTCGTTGTTAGAGAAGCAGCTGTTGAGATGGGGAGATACACTTGAGATATTGCAAACCTCCTTGCGACACACGTGATGTTGGTACAATTGAGGTAACGACTGCCGTGAGCCAACTATAGAGCTTGACCCAGAAAGAGAGCGTAGCCCATGAATATGCTTTGGGCTATGCGATGTGGGTGGTCGGCAAGGGTGATTTTTGCTTTCGGCAGCATGGCTTTGTCGAGGCTCTTTGTGGGGTTGATGGTCTTGCGGTGATCGGGCATTGAACACTTTCGAACAAAGACCTGTATCATCAATTCCGGAACATGTCAACACTGAACCATTTAAAGGCAAAAAGTCCTGGCCAGGTAGCATTTGATAAGCCTTTATTCAACATGGGGCTACTCCATTTGTACGAGGCGGGGCGAGTCTGGGTGGTCGAGTGACTGGGGCTCTGCTGGTGCGGGGCTCCCGTGGGATTGAGCAGGGAACATGTCGGTCGGAACATGAATGGTATAGTCCCGGGCCGCCACCGTTTCCAAAATGCCTTTAAATAGTTTATTGAATTCTTCCCTGTCCGGAGCTCCCCTTTCTGCCCTTGAGCATCTGGTGCCCGAGCGTACGTTGGGGGTTTGTGCCACTGGTGTTGCCACATTGTGTGCGCCTGCTTAAGCGTCCGCACTAGTGGCTTTTGCGTATACTCAACAATTACATCTGATGTCTGCTTGTCAAGCACACTAGGCTAAGGATCTACCCTCCAATTGGTCCCGTTGGGTTTCTTGATTTCGACCATGAGGGGCTCGGTCACTCCACTGTTTTTGACTTGGGACTTGGTTTTTCGTTTAGATCTCCTCCTACGCTTCTTTGCTCTTGATACGTCCTGGCCTTCAATTGACAAAGGAGGTTTAACAGGGGGTTTTGGTACCCAAATCCATCGGTTGCCTGCATAATACCCTTGAGCACGTAGCAACGCTTTGGATATCCATCGCGGCGTTGTACTAACTCTCCATCGATGCCTTTGTCTATAAGGCTTGGGCTTCTTTTCGGGTCTTCTACAATATTTGTAAGTCCAAAGGCCGTCCTTGGCATTGTCTCCTGACCTTCTTGTTTCCGGCATGGCCTCACCACCTTCGTTCGTTTGAGGGTTAACAAATATATCCTGTGGTCTTCTTGTATGTATCCTAATCCATAAACATCATGCATCATCATCTCTTTTCATTACTTGTACTATCCCTTTGAGGTCTTCTCGGTATAGTATGGCCACACCTCCAGAACCCTTAGTGTTTCCTGGTTTTCTAGCTGTTGGACGAAATGCACTTTTCTACCTATATCCCCACACGTCTGGTAGTCGGCTATCTTTACATTGGTGTGTTTCTGTGTACATTGCTATATCTATGTTTCGGAAGCTATCTTCAAAGTAACCAACATCCAAGCATAGGGCTCCATTACAAAACAATCCACTTTCCCTCTTTGCAAGCCTCCGATACCTTGGGCATGCATTCTCTACGATGCGCTATTTGTGCTGGGGTAAGGTCCTCATCCAAATAAATCTTCTCACCCTTGAGGACTCTCCTCTTGGAGAGGCAGGCCTTTTTTTTCTTTGTCCCCAAAGCGAAGAATTAGAGCCTTGGACTTAGAGTCCTCTTTCCCTAGTCTTCAAGCATTGACGATAGGTACGTCTGAAGCCCCAATTTTGTCAGCAAGTGTCTTAGCATCTTTCTGTGGGCTGCTCTTCTCCTCCCATCCTACTATTCGTACATGTAAAACCCTAGCCCGTTTCCTAGCCTCTTCTTCCAAGGTCGCATTCATTACTTCAGTCTTGTCCATTGATGTTCCCTTATTCTTTTGTACTACCTCAATCCATGGGCTGGCTTCTTCTATCTGCTTCTGTGTTGTCTTTGTCACTTTTGCCTATGAGTGAACCTCCCTTTCACATGCCTTCAAAGCCTCTTTCTCTTTTTGTAGTTCTTCTTGCACATTCATTTCTTTTCTCTTAAATGTATTCAATTCTTCCCCTAGTTCTAAGATTTCAGATTTGTAGACATCTACCACGTTCAGCATTTCAATTTTCAGCGTGTGCATTTCGGACAACATTTGTGCCTGTAAGTCATTCTTAATCTTTATCTGCATGTCTTGCATTTCTGCCCTCTGATTTACTATCAATTCGGCTTTGACCTGCTCTCGTATTTCTTTCTCCAATTCTTATCTCATAATTCGTAGTTTAGAGCGAATCATGAGATGAAATTCTTCGTATTTCTTTTCATTCATGGTGAATGGAGGTCTTTCCATGCCTGTCAGATGCTGGGGAGTCCAATCACGGACCCTACGGCCATACGTCTTGTACCGTGTGTTCTTAGAAGGGGTGTTGAACATTGCTTCCATGGATGGTTGTGTTAGTTCTTGATCAGATTCGTCTCTAAGATATTCATTTTTCACAGTTTGATGCTTGCATTTGTCTACATTATCCATCTCTCACATACTGTGTGCAAAGCCACTTAGCTTGTACTTTGTACTGTCAAATCAGAGCAATTTCTGTAATTCCTGCGAATTTTCAAGGTTTCCTTAACCCCTGACTAAATTTTTGCAAGCCCAATAATCTTTTACGAGCCCAAATGCATTCACACTGTTTTCAGTTACTGCTCACGACTGCATTCTGTGGTCACGACTGCTCACGTCTGCATTCCCTACTCACGAGTGCATTCATTCAAACCAGTGTGCGAGAGACTGCTCACACGACTGCATTCCCTGCTAACCAGCATGCGAGAAACCTTGCTCACAACTGCATTCATTCATTCAGGCCAGCATGCAAGAGAAAACGACTGCATTCTTTGATCACGACTGCTCACAACTGAGTGAGAGAGACCTGCTCACGATTGCATTCTATCACGCCAAGTACATCACCTTACGCTAGGTCCCTCATGCCACGACTGCTCATGCCAAGTCCCTCACGCCACGACTGCTTACCACGACTGAGCACGCCACAGAGAAAGAGAGAGAGAGAGAGAGAGAGAGAGAGAGAGAGAGAGAAAGAGGGGGAGGGGGGGAGAGAGAGAGAGAGAGCCGTCACGCCACCATCCCGTCAGAAGCATCTCGTCAGAGAGAGTCGTCACGGCAGCATCCATCAGAAGCCGTCACACCAACATCCGTCAAAGAGAGCCGTCACGCCAGCAGCCGTCAAAGATGTGAGCAACAATAGAGAGAGAAAGAGAGAGAGAGAGAGAGAGAAATTAGAAGAGAGGGAGACAAGAGGAGAAGAGATAGAGGAAGCTTGCTATTATGCTACATAATAAAAGAGACTCACTCATAGCTTACCTCAAAGAGATAGACTAGCATGAGGGTATTCTAGAGTGCTCTCATGTGCTTGTCATTGTCATTCCTTTACATCTCCCTGGGCTCTTTATATAGCCTCCATGAGGGATTAGATTAAGCTAATATTTTTTATTAACGTAATCCTAGATTATATATGGCATCTTTAAAAATATAGAGAATAGTGGATGGGACAACTCTCCACCTTGGTCATCATGCAAAAAGTCAAGGGTGGTGGTAGACAAGCTAGAGAAAGGAAGCTAGATTACAAGAGGTGGGTGCCCAATGCAAATTATTATAATATATTTACAAGAATAATAAAATGGGAAGCTGATGTGGTGAAAGAGATAAGAAAATTGCATATAGCCAACAGTCTGCGCCTTCGTAACTTCAAATTGATGAAGAATCTGAAAAAAGTTTCTTTTGCAACTTTGTAGACCCGGTCGAAACCGATCGGGCTGCACGGGAGTTTTCGTGAAATTCGCTTTCATTTGGGATTTATTGAAATTATAAAAAACGGCTTCCAAAAGCTACTTTGACTTTAGTTCCTCATATATATATATTTATATATATATATATATATATATATATACATATAAACATGTGACAAAGGGGATCCATGCTTGTAAGCTTTTATGTAAGATTCAAATGACACCATGATGTGGATATTGACTTGTGTACAAGAGTGAGGTGTCCTTTAATGATGATGATAGATTCCAAATCTTGGTGATGCAGGTGAAACCCACGTGTAGTTGGAGCCTAGTCCTTTGAAAAAATCTATACACTCACTCAACCCCTAGGTGTAATCCATTTCCATCTTCACTAAGATAATCCATCCCTTTTACCCTTTACATAGACATCTCTCCTAAGAACTTATTCCTCCACTTCCTAGAGTTATCATAACCGAGAAGCAATAATGTAGCATACCTAGTGCTTGAAGAGTAAACCCAAAGTGATATGATAAGGCTCTTGATAGGGGTTTTGGCCAAATTTTGTGGTAGAAATCCCCTTTGTAAAAAACCCGGATCAAATACTATAATTCCGCTATTTAAAAGTGGTGATCCCCTGATTCCTAGCAACTATAGGACTATCGTGATCGGTCATACTTTGGCCAAGATATATGGATCTATATTGGAGCATGAACTCAATGAGTGGGCTGAAATGCAAGGCAAGAGAGCACAAGGACAGGCAGGTTTCAGACAAGGATATACCACGCGCCACCATATTCTCACACTTAGAGTCATTATTGAGGAGGGTCACGAGCCCAAGATAAGAGGATCTATTGTTGCTTTGTAGACTTTCGCAAAGCTTTTGATACAGTGCCTCGTACACGCATCATGCAGAGATTGCAAGACATTGGAGTACCAGAGGGTATATGATGGGGTGTCTATGCATTATATGAGGCAGTGACAGGTCATGTACGAGCACCTGGGGGGTATCAGAGAGGATTGACAGTACCGTAGGAGTGAAACAAGGATGTCCACTTTCACCCACATTGTTTGGTCTATACATAAATGAAGTATCTGATTACATAGACCGAGGAGGAGGAGCTTGAGCCAGCCTAGCAGAGGTGCTGATATCGATATTATTGTATGCAGATGATATTGTTCTCATTTCAGATTCACCGGAGGGATTGCAGTGCCATCTAGATGCTTTGCACATCTTCTGTAGAGCCTCAATGTATAAAATTTCTCCATTATTTTAATGTTGAATAACACTGGGCATTTTAGTGAAACTAACAAAAACTTTTAAGTAATTCATGGTCCTCCTTTGGTACTTCAAATGTTGCAAGCCACCATATTTCATTCTCTGATTGTACACTGAAGTATAAAGGATGGTTTTCATTGATGTTAGAATCCAATGCTCGATTCATAAGTGTTATACTCACTCGTTTAAGTTTTTACCCCTTAATAATCTCACTCATAAAGACCTCATAGTGAACCTTGGGTGAACCTTGGAAAAACCAAAACCATGGTTTTCAATACTTCAGCAGCATGGGTGACTAGATCTATGTACTAGTTCACATTTGGGGAAGACACTGGAGCATGTGAGGGAATATGTCTATTTGGGAGTCACCTTCTCTCGCCCGCATTTTTCGTTGAGAGGGGCATCAGAGGCACGTATGGCACGTGGATACGCAGCACTAGGGGCACTCAAGAGTCAATGTGCTCACATACAGTTCCAAGAGCTCCGCACCAAACTCTAATTGTTTAACACCCTAGTCACACCTACATTACTATATGAAACAGAGGTATGGGGTTGCACCTTGTACCACAGGCGTCTTGGCCCACTCACTCATCAGATTGGAGTAGAGGGGGATTATTATGATGGTTGGGATAGCATGGAAAGACCATTGATCATGATGATAGCACGTATGATTGGGAGTAAGCTCTCCACCCCACACCCCATTGTCAGAGCAAAGCTAGAGGCAACACCTATAGTTACGAAGGCACTCTTCAGGGCAGTGACCTTTTGGCACAAACTATGGAAACTTCCACGCCATAGATACTCTAGATTGGCACTAACCTCATCTAGACAACTAGCAACAGCAGGAGGCAAGAAGAACTGTTCGTTTTCACAAATGGCTATTTAAATGAGCCTACATGGTTTAAATATTGATCGTCTTTCACCTTTGGATTATAGCCTTGATTACCCTACACTTTCTCTCAGCCGATCAAAGATGAACTAGGTGAGCAAAGCTGATATCTTGAGGATTGAGACAGCAAGAATATGGATCGACCCACCACTCCCTCTAGGATCGAGGATGGAGTTCTACAGGAGTCATTTCTTGTGTCTCTCTGATGATGGTTTCACTATTTGGCTAGCATATATGGACACCCATCTCTCCCATAGGGTACGGGTCGCTACCGGACAGATTCGCACCTCCTCACATAGGCTTCAGATGGAGACAGGCAGATGGACAAATACCCTAGCAAAGGATAGGACTTGCCAGCTTTGTGGTCAAGAGCTTGAGACGGAGGAGCACTACATATGCAGATGCACAGTATACTATGACATACGAGGACGGTACCACTGCCTCTTCTGTGATGGATTTGGACCCCTTCGTCGCATCATGGAGTACAAGGACCAGAGATGCCTAGGTCTTTTCCTCCTGGAGCTCAAGAGGCATCGAACTGCACTATTGCGAGGCAGGAGACCAACTCATCCACAAGGACACACACAGAGAGCAGTGACAGACTTATTCTATAGAGCTAACTCTACTGACACTACCAGCCTAGCAGAGACAGAGCCACCTCGCCAAACACCTTACAGGCCACACCGCGGAGTCACATTGGATAGAGTCATTTCCCTTCGTTGAGTACGACGACCCCATCTACCAGGACCACGGCCAAGGAGGCCACACCACAGTCGGATTAGAGCCATTATCACGAGACACCGTAGACTCACCACCAAGCATATCAGTGAAGCAACTAGGGACTGCATCATAGCTGAGATCATGTGCAGATCTTGAGATCAGCTACAGCCCATAGTCTCCACCACACTTTTGTATATGGTTCTACACATATACTATATATATGTAGGCTATCAATACATACATACTTGCATACATACATACATACATGCATATATGTATGTATGTATGTATGTATGTATGTATGTATGTGTGTGTGTGTGTGTGTGTGTGTGTGTGTGTGTGCGCGCGCGTGCGCGCACACACACACACACACACATACATATGGATGTCTCCATATAGATCATACTGCCTAATGCTTGGCTCCATTATGGAAAAAAGAGTTGTACAATGTACCAGGACAAACATCCATGCAGCCTCCACATGCTTGCAAGCCAACACAGGGATCCTTCTTCACCAATAAGATGGTCAGAGAGGTGATCTAGAGACTACAAAATTGGAGAACACAAGATGAGGAAGATCTGGTGGCAAAGCACTTCTCGCATACATGTGACACATTGGTACCCATATTGCAATGTATGTTCAACAAAGCAGTGTGTGAAAGATTCCCTAAAAGAAGGTCAGACCATAGTATAGTCCCACTCTTTAGGAGTGATGACTCTTTCGTCCTAGTAACTATAGGACCATCATGATCAGTCAAACACTAGCAAAGTTATATGGATCTAGATTGGAGCATGAGCTCAATGCATGGACTAAGATGTAGGGTAACAAAGCACAAGGGCGGGCTAGGTTTATATGGATACACAACATTGGACCATTTCCTCACATTGAGAAATCATTGAGGGTCAAGCCCAAGATAGGAGGATTTACTATTGCTTTGTGTGTTACACTTATCGTGTTCCTCTGAAGTTCGGATGTGAGCGCTCCCTTATCCAAGAGCACTTTTTATCTTCTAACTGGAGAAGGGTCTTTCCCCCATCTAAACATCCATCAGTGGGTGTAGTACTTAGTACCTTAGGGATTGTACTTTCCTATCATTCTCACATAGTGAATGTGACATTCTAGCACACTTCTCTCTTGTTGATCACTTGTTCACTATGAGTGTGTGTGAATGTGTGCATGCTGCTGAATCCTAACCTAACAATGGTATCAGAGCCATACCTTTCAGCCACCGTCATCACCACCTGAGCTACCACTAAGCCTCAAGCTCTATTGCTCTCCTTGCCAACAGCCTATCCATTGACAACCATAGCCTGGAACTACAATCCAGACCAGTTCATCCTCACGTCTACTACGTCGACAGTAATGTTGCTTCACTCAAGCTGCACCAAGTCAAATCAGCCTCGACAGCCCATTCTACACATGGAGTACCTGTGCACCTTGCTGTGTGCACTTTCCTCCAAACGTTGCTGCACTTCTTTATTTCGCATGTCCTTGCCCCTTCGAACTATGCTGATAGCCCATCTTATCTATCTCAACAGTACTTCGCATGTGCAAACCTATTGTGCCTGTCAGCTGCCAAACGGATCACTTCATCCTTGCCATAGCATATCATCAAATTGCACTTTGAGCCCAAAAAGAGTTAAACTCTCGTGATATTCATACAATAAGCTTCCCCCAAAGTTTTGGCTTACTACTATTATGTGTGGAGTGTATGTGCTGAATTGTCGCCCCACTAAAGCATTGGCTGAACGTACACCTTATGAGGCTTCAAATGGCCAGGAACCAATGGCGTCACACATTCATGTCTTTGGTTGTTTGGCATATGCTTTTGGTACCATAGCCACAAAGACATCAATTGCAAGAAAAGGCTTTTTCGTTGGTTACACTGCAAAAAGTAAAGGGTACCGCTTGTACCAGCCCTCCACGAACAAGATTTCTGTTACTAGAGATATGGTATTCACTGAACATGTTAGTGAACCCTTCATGGACTACAAAAATCAGCCCAATGTGGGGCCTATGGGGCCTATGGACATGTTTAACATTGTTACCATTGTTTCAGCAAAGTACACCCGATCTTGGCCAATTTCAACAACCTATTGAGAGTCTATAGTAGCAACAAACATATGCTAAAAAACAGCCTGATTTTCAACCCATTCATCAAGGTGTCAAGGCATTGTTGATGATGAAGTGGCCAATGAGAGATCTACTATTTGGGAAGCTAAAACAGTCTAGATGGCAATGGATACATTAAGGGACAACAAACAGTCTATTTTACTTCCCGGTAGAACTAGAATAGTCAATCACCATGCATAGGGTAACTTGGTTGCACAAGTACTCGTAGCTACAACATTCAATGAGGAACCTGTCTCTTTACATGATGCTTTAGAGGATGAGCATTAGATAGTAGCTATGCAATCAAAAATGGACTCTATTCATAAAAATGGCACATGGGTGTTATGTGACTTGCATGTTGGCAAGCATGCTATAGGCACAAAGTAGATTTACAAATTAGAACGCTGATCTGATGGTAGCATTGATCACTACAAGGCACATCTTGTTGCCAAAGGGTATGCCCAACAACATGGGATTGACTATGATGAGACATTTGCACCTACTTCACATATAACCACCATTCACAATATCATTGCTTTGGCTACCCATCTTGAGTGGCATGCGTATCACTTGGATGGAAAGACTTCTTTTCTAAATGATAATCTTCACGAGGAGGTTTGTGTCACACAACATCCCGACTTTGTTCAAAAAGGCTCTGAGAGAAAAGTGTGCCAGTTGCATATAAGGCCCTCTATGGGTTGAAGCACGTACCTAGGACGTGGTACAAAAAGATACATGCATATTTGATTGCTCTTGGCTTCAGTAATTCACACATTAAAAGCACACTATATGTCAACAAAGATGGGGATAACCTCTTCATTCTCAGTCTTTATGCAGATGGTACGTTGTTGATTGGACCTCATGAAACACAGATTGCAGCCTTAAAGACTGAATTGCACCATGCTTTTGATGTGAAAAATCTTGGCCACTTGCACTACTATCTCGGCATGCAGTCTACCACAGTTTGCGGGGGGGCATTATTCTGCAATAGTCTAAGTACATTGGACAGCTCCTTAAACATTTTCAGATGCAAGACTGCAAGCTTATCTCTACTCCAATTGAGATAGGCCACAAGTTTACACTTGAGGATGTAGAGATCCATTTGATGCTTCTCTTTATCAGCAGGCTGTTGGTTGTCTATTGTATATGTGTAATACATGGCCAAATATTCAATTTGGGGTCTATCAGTTGGCATGCTTTATGCACAACCCTAGTACTACACATTGACAAGCAATCAAACACGTCTTTTGCTATCTTAAAGGCATTGAGGCATTAGGTCTTTTCTATCCTAAAGGCACTTCTCTTTGCTTGCATGCATTCATAGGCAGTGATTGGGCTGGTTGTTTTGACACGTGGGTATCCACTAGTGATAATTGTTTCATGCTTGGTGATTCTACAGGTACTATTAATTCAGCAAGCATAGAGCCATCTTGCCAAACTACACCTTCATAGGCAGTGATTGGGCTGGTTGTTTTGACACGTGGGTATCCACTAGTGATAATTGTTTCATGCTTGGCGATTCTACAGGTACTATTAATTCAGCAAGCATAGAGCCATCTTGCCAAACTACACCTTCCCCACACCGTGGAGTCACACTAGACAAGGCCATTGCACTTTCCAAGCATGACGACCTCTACCACATGTCACCCTATTCTAGAAGTTTCCATAGCTTTTTAGGATATTTACAAGAAATAATATCCAAAATATCAAAAATAGGCTGAGGGGCCCATACTATAGTCAAATCAAAGCCACAAGTACATACATTCAGATATTCTCTACCAAGTGTAGAAAGCTTACATCATGTAGCTTTAGGTAGTCCACTTCTGTTCGTTGCCTCTTTCCTTTCATGAGCATCACATCTTCATCTTCAAAATCATGTTCAGAATGGCTCTTTTGCTTGGGTTCATCTGATGTGACAAGCCCACCTTCACTTAAAATGGCAGCTTCATCAAAGAGAGAAACTTTAGAATCTTCACCACTCAAATCTGAATCTGTATCTTTCCCATCACTTGAGTTAGATGCATCAGTATCAGCAGAAGTTTCTCTATTCTGCTCAGTTTCTCTGTTGTCATCCTGGTCTGGATTGTAATCATCATCTTCTGAATCCTCTGATGGAAACTCTTCAACTGTTGCAACCACCTCACCACTTGCTAACGCTGCAGCTTCAGCAAAAATTTTCTGAATGCATTGAACTTCATAAATATTAGTATAAAATACATTCATATAGAACAAACACATTATAGCTGACTGATTTGGTGTTAGTACCTGCCATTGGTCCTCAAGCTGATAAGAGGTGCCAAGATAGGCATTCACAACTTCCAAACATTCCAACTTGCATTCACATACAGCACAAAGCCAACCTTCATCACCAGGGGGAACTGTCAAAAGCAGCAGTCCTTAGATAGTATCTTTCAAATACAACCCATGAACACAATTTTCAACTAAATTTTGAACAGCCATATTTGTATCTTACTGTCTTCAGTTTTTAAAGGAGGCTCTAGACACAGCTGATGAAAAGCTCGATTACAAAAGCCATCACAAAGGACAATATCATTATCCACCGCTGCATCTTGAAGCCTACATTTTGCACAATATATCTGTGTACAGAACAACCATGACAACAGGCTAAACACAGTGAGACCAGAGGCTAGTGATCTGCATCAGCACAACTTACTGACAATCTGTTCATTACCTAGAAATTTGATACTTTGACAATCATTTACTGAGACATTGACTTGCACGTTGCCTTTATTTGTTAAAGCAAGACCACAAGAGGAAGAGGTTGCAGGCAACAAATCATCACAAACATATACTGCACCTAGTCTGGGTAAGTTCAGTAGTTGTTCAATAGTAATGATGTACACTTAAATACTAAAGGACAAGCTTTCCATCAGCATTGAGGCAGGATGTTGCTATATTGTGGGTGCAAAAACCCTCTAGATTCCCAAAATGTTTCAATTGTGTGACTTACTTGCAATGTGGGTTTTTATCTACCACATTTAAAAGAAAACCAACCCATGAACATGCTTTTCCATATCTAGAGGCACCAAGCAACAAGTTTTTATCAGGTGATGGTCCATGTTTAGCTTCAAGCATCAAGCATTAGTGTTTATGCATGACTAGCATGGGAACTGATGAATCTTGAAATGCTGTATGCGTCATAGCACCAAAAACATGCTCAAATTGACTATTCAATACATTTTCACAAGGAAAAAGATTTAACAAAGACAAGAATGAATAATATGCCGAAACTTGAAAGTTTACATCTAATTGCAAAATAGAAGGCCAACTATAAAATAATCCCTATGAAGGACTACTAAATACACCATAAACACAATAGCTGGGTAAACAACCAGTCTCATGGACTATAATGCCAAACCATAGTGGAAGAAGCTACTAGAGTCCCATGCATGAATACAAGCATCTCTCCTCCTCACACACTTAAATCACCCTGCAATCTCTCCCAACTCCCACAAAGTGTGTGGATAATCACTGTCGAAATTCCAAAGAGAGTCTCTACAATAGAGATGTCATGTAGATGAATGGCATGACTGCACCCAAGCTGAATGCTAGCAACCAGTTCCCATCTATAACAATGCCCCTCAATCTGTTTTGCATATGAGAAGTTTAGTATGGGGATCATGCTCGACTACTTGCCAACAATGAGAAAGAAGTTACTGTTGACAGTCATGTGTGTCTTGTGTCGTCATCTCTTGCCTATGAGCCTCAATCTAAGTTGCCAAATGAGGACATTAGGAGCTCTCACATTGTCTTTGTCTATCAGTTTATGTGTTTTAGTCACTTTAGGTGGAGGGCACATTAGTGCATTTCTTTTTGTGCACTTTTGGCCATTATCTTAGTGGTTTGACCACGTTTAGGTTAAGAGCCTTTGTCTACCTCTACTTCGTCACCTCCTATTTCCACTGAGTCAATGTTTCTACATATTTATCAGGTGGAGGAGCCTTCTTTGACTGTCTCCTCTTCTGAGCAACCTTGGCTCATTGCCAATGGTGCAACGAGTCGTATGACTCCCCGAGGTGATTTATTACAGGTTCTCCATCCGTCAAAGGGTATCGTTACTACTGTGACATTTCTTCGGTGCCTATTAGTGATGTTGGCATCTTCCCTCTATTGTCTAACCGTCCATCAAGCTTCGCTCCTAAGGCCCTGCATATTCCTCGAAATTTCTCGAAATTTTGAGATTTCCAATTTGGTCAGCTTGAATTGCTCTTTTGTTTCCTTTGGTTATTGATTATCATGGCAAATCAGGGAGGAGATGTTTTTACCTATGTATCCAAGGAGGACAGATTGGATGGAAATAACTACTCACTTTGGTCCTTCATGATGAAAAATGTGCTTGTGGCGAAAAATCTTGCGATTATGTCAGTGGAGAAGAAGTTAGACCCGGAGTTGTGGCTCCAACTACTCCTCCTCCAGGAGGACGTGGACAACGGGCACCTCAACCTGCTCCACTTCAGCCACTTCCCCAAAGATCAGCAACTCAAAAAGCATGGGATACACGGGATGCACAAGCTTTGTCATCGATTGCCTTGGCAGTTCAGCGGTCCATCATTCCCCACATTCGTTCAACAGCTTCTTCACGAGAAGCTTGGCTACCTTTGGAGCAGATGTTTGCATGTAGGAATGAGACTCGCATCTCTTTCTTAAAGAAAGAGCTGGAGACATTGAAAGCGGATGAGGGTGATTCTATTCAGAATCACTTGAATAAAATTCAGGACTTGCGTGAGCAACTTATGAATGTTAATGAGTACTATTCAGATGCACAAATGATATCTACTACATTGAACTCATTACCTTCTTCGTACTTGGCTTTTCATACGGCCTCAAACCTCACCATGAGGATTGCCGCACAGCCGATCACTTTTCTTCAGTTAATCAGTTTGCTTCTAGAAGAGGAGCAAACAAGAAGAAATAGTGATGTGGATGTCATAGCCTCTGAGCAAGCTTTTATGACTAGACAAAAGGGCAAATGCAGCCAAGTAAAGAACGCTTTGCAAAGCTCTAGGACTTCTCGCACTTCACAAGAAAGTAAAAAACAAGGGGGCACGCAAGCCAAAAAGGGCAAATGCCATTATTGCAAAAAGCCAAGTCACTACATCATTGAGCATAGAAAGCGCATCGCCAAGGAGAAGAAAAAGGAGTCAGGAATGTCTGTTTCTGATGCTCCTTCCACTGCTACTGAGTCCATGTCCTTTGTTGCAGACAGGAACTATTGCTTTTACACATGCAGTTATGATACTTCTTGGGCTGATAGAGCATTTAGCTCTACTGAGGATGTAGGAACTCCGTTTTTTTACAGTGGTGCTTTTAGGCATATTACATCTCGCAGAGATTAATTTGCTTATGTTGGTGCAACTCCAGTTGGCAAGTCTGTACAGTGTGCCAACAATGCATCATACTCTATTAGGGGTATTGGGAAGATTGTGTTCACAACCATTGATGGCTCTATTCTCCGCCTACAGGATGCTTTGTTTGTGCCAAGCATAAAGAAGAATCTACTCTCCATTTCTTCTTTGGCACATTGTGGATTACACGTCACATTTGATGATGACAGATGCGTGGTGAGAGACAAAGAACATATGACTTTAGTCTTGACTAGCACTTTATGTCATGGGTTATATGAGTTGGATGCTCTTTCAGTTTATCAGTCAATGTACATGGCATCCACTCTTACTCCTGCTATGATACAGGCAGAGTTATGGCATGCTTGGATGGGGCATGTGAACTTTGGTAGCTTAATGCTCTTACAGCGTACGCAAATGCTAGATGGATTACCTCTTCTGGAGAGACCTTCTGAGCACTTGTGAGAAGGATGCATTTTGGAGAAAATGCATCGGTTTTCATTTCCCCGTGATGTTGCTTTTAGAGCAACAGTCAGGTTGCAGTTAGTGCATTCAGATGTCTGTGGGCCTATGCAAACAAAGTCATCGGGAGGATGTTACTATTTTGTGGCTTTTATTGATGACTTTACATGATTCTGTTGGGTCTATTCTTTGGTAAAAAAGTCAAAAGTGTACGATGCATTCTTGGCTTTTGCTGCACTTGTTGAGAACCAATCTGGTTGTAAAATTAAGACTCTCTGTTCAGACTGAGGTGGGGAATACATGTCCTCTACGCTAAATTCTTTTTTGAAGCAGAAGGGATTGTCCATCAGTACACTACTGCTTATACCCCACAGCAAAATGGGTTGCAAAGAGGAAGAATTGATCACTCATGGAGATGGCCCGATGTATGCTGAAAGCAAAGAGCTTGCCACACAATTTTTGGATGGAAGCCGTCATGTGTGCTTGCCATGTTTCGAACAGATACCCCCCAAAGCGTTAAAGAAAATTACACCTTTTGAGGCCTGGAACAGCCGGAAACCTTCTATTGGACATTTTCATATCTTTGGGTGTCTTGCATATGCACACATTCCCCAAGTACTCAGGAAAAATTTGGATAACAAGGTTGTTAAATGCATTTTTGTGGGATATAGTAGTAAAAGCAAAGGCTACAGACTATATGATCCTGTCTCTAAAAAGGTGTTTGTCAGTAGGGATGTACTATTTGATGAAAAATCAGAATTGTCCCTTGCTGGTTTAGACACATATCAGGCTACACGTGATGTATTTAAAGGGCTGCTGCCCATTACATTTGGTGATTCAGCCAGAGTTTCACCAAGTTAACTCAATGTTCAGCCAGCTGCTCCTTTTGAAAATGCAGAAAGCCATTGGTGGCTGATCTGAATATTCAGCAAAGTGCTGAAACTGAAATTCAGCAAGAGCTTATGCACATTCAGGAGGCAAGACAAATGCCTAGATGGTATTTACAAACTATGAAAGATAGTTATCTGGATGCACCCATGACTGGTCGTACTAGAAGGCAAGCTTGTATGCATGATACTACACATACCATGAAGTTTGTTATAGCAGCAAGCACACTTGATGATGAGGAGCCTGAATGTTTTGAGGATACACCACATAGTGTGCATTGGATAGCAGCAATGCAAGCTGAATTGGATTCTATCACTAAGAATCAAACATGGGATTTGGTGTCTTTGCCCTTTGGGAAGAACGCCATTGGAACAAAATGGGTCTACAAGCTGAAACGGAATGCAGATGGATCCATTGACAAATATAAGGCAAGGCTTGTAGCTAAAGGCTATGCACAAAAGAAAGGCATTGATTATGAGGAGACATTTACTCCTACTTCCCGCATGACGACCATCAGGTTTATGGTTGCTTTGGCTGCTCATTATGGATGGACTCTGCACTAGTTGGATATTAAAGCTGCATTTTTACATGAGGAAGTATATGTACAACAGCCCATTGGTTTTGCAGTTGAGGGATCAAAACACATGGTTTACAAACTGAAAAAAGCTTTATATGGTTTGAAACAAGCTCCTAGAGCTTGGTATGCAAAGATAGATGCTTTCTTGCTTAGCCAAGGGTTCAAAAACAACTCATCTGAGTCTACCCTTTACGTATGTAAAGAGGGGGGATCCATGTATGCTGATCATTTGTCTATATGCTGATGATCTCTTGCTTACAGAGACACATGCTGATCAGATTTCAGCATTCAAACGAAATTTGCAGCAAACTTTTGACATGTCAGACTTAGGGTCTTTGCATTATTACTTGGGCATTCAGTTCATACATGATGCTAGAGGTATTGGTTTATCACAGTCAAGATACATTGGTAAACTTCTTGAGAAGTTTGGCTTGTAGGATTGCAAGCCAATCTGTACACCAATGGAACTTGGACTAAAGCCGTCATTACATGATGATAGTGATTTGTTTGATATACACACATATGCTCCAGCAGTTTGATGTCTTATTTACCTATGCAACACTAGGCCAGACATACAGTTTGCAATTTCAGCCCTGAACAGATATATGCATCAGCCACGCATGTCACATTGGCAAGCTATTAAGCGTGTTTTTCGTTACTTGCAAGGTACTAGATCTCTTGAATTGCTTTATGCCAAGGGGGGACCACTGCAGTTACATGCTTACAGTGATTCTGATTGGTCTGGTGATTATGATTCACGTCACTCCACTAGTGGCAATTGTTTCTTTCTTGGCTCATCTTGTGTATCTTGGCTTAGTAAGAAACAATCCACTGTTGCCATATCGTCATGTGAAGCTGAATACAAGGCAGCTTTCACTACCATAGTTGAATGCGTATGAATTAGACCCTTGCTAGCTGATCTAAATGTATCTGTTATGGAGTCTACTCCTTTGTTCACTGACAGTCAAAGTGCCATTACTGTGGCACGGAACCTAGTGTTTCATGCACATACGAAACATACTGAGATACATTATCACTTTGTCAGAGAGAGGCTATATGCAAGTGATATCAGCCTTGTCTATTGTCCTACTACCAGTAATGTGGCAGACATCTTCACCAAAGCTCTTCCTCGTGACAAATTTGAAGCATTTCGCAATACTTCAAATTTGATCTCCTTTGGTAGCGGATGATCCTTATACTCTTGATCACTCTTCACTCTAGGGGGGTTTGTTGGGTATTTCACTTACGTCTCACTTATGCCTACACTCACATAGGAGTGTCAGTGATCAGTAGGACACTGGCGCACTTTTTACTCTCAGTATAAGAGGTTTTTAACCCCAGACTTATGGTCTTATTTTGTATTAGCTGACACTTATCATATTCGGGTGTGAACACCCCCTACAACCCTAAGGTTTAAGGGTTGTACCTTATACTTTCAGTTTACACTCTTTCAGTCTATTGCATTGGGTGTCGTGCTTCACTCTCACACTATCTACTGCACTCTGTGCTAAGCTTCAATCATGTCTCCATCGCACAACTCTCACATGTGGAAACAACACATCTCTTGTGCCAACCTTCATCATGCTATTGCATGTCAGAATCGAGTGTAAAATGACTAAGCAAACATCTATTGCTTGGCAACACTCTCAAAAGCAACTAATATCAACCACTTTGTTCTCCACATCGACATTGACACGAGATCTTTATCCCATGGTAATTTTTATTTAAAATTTTGAAATTTAATTTTAAAAGGGGTGATGGAATTCAACATTGACCATGTGCACACATGTGTTGAGACCTTTCCATCACTTATTAAATAATTGTGTGGGGTTTTCTTCCCACATTTTAATCTAAAACGAGTTATAATTTTTTTAATTCAATTCTCCAAAAAGTTAGTTTCAAGGGGGTTGTAACGACATTCTGCATGACCTCAAGTTGAGCCTGAAAGCTATACCTAGGTATTTGACCTCTCATCATGTGCCCAATGCCTTTGAACCATGTTTGCTTTCGATCAATCTTTGAGCCATGCACAGCACCTCTAAACCATGTCCTACTTTGGATCCCTTAGCTTGTCACTAGACCATGCCATGATCTAGCTCCCATTGCATCTCTCGCTTATGTTTCTCCTCCCTAGAATCATTGTATAGGATTAGACACTAACTCTTCAAGGTAGGACCTTCCCGTTTTCCTTTTTCTATCTCATGTCATGAGTTTAGTCACTCATGACCCAAAGGGGGGTTTGTTAGTTATTATTCATTCCCATGTGTAAACACATTAATGTGTGTAAAAGTGTGTTTCTAAGTGTGAACACCTTTTATACCACTTAGCATTAAATAAGGGCCAAATGTGTACAAGAGTTCTCTCTCTCTCTCTCTCTCTCTCTCTCTCTTTCCATCCGCCTTAGATACAGCTCACCCTTCACAACTCCACCCAACAATGATGTTGGTGAAGAGGCAGTAGCAAACTTAGCTGGTCCGATGATGACATCAGCTGATTGTGACAGTAAAGGAGCACTCTACAGCAGCAGGGCAGCCTGCCTGGCAGGTAAACATAGTGTACAGCAGAGTTGAAAGAGAGCTGGCAGCAAAACGCAGGATGCAAAATGATGGCAACTACTAGAGATAAGAAGTCAGCTGCTGGGTGGCCTACAAATGCTGAAAACATAGCTTGTAGATGAGGCGACAACTGCAAAAGACTCCGGAGAAGGTGACAGCTGGGCATGATCAGCAAACACAGCCTATAGATAGGTCTAGACAGGTCACCGGTTTGATGTAAAGCCAGACAGCACACCACGAACTGAGATATCCACCAAAAGGGGTGAAGACAGCAATGGAGAAGTGGGAGCCAGCTGAAGACTGATGGTAGACTGATCAAGGATCTGAGTGACTATGCAGAACATCTATCTATAGATGAGGATCCTACCAAAGTTTGTAGATTTGCTTATAGAACATAGAAACTCTTGTAGCATTTTGAATTTTAAGGTTGGTTAAATGAGTTAATTAAGGTTTAATGCACACATTTTTTAGCTTAACATGGGTCTGATATCCATTCCTTGCATGTTATTAGCCATGGCTACAGCTTGTGACATATCTCATGTGCAGGTTGGATCTTAGGGGTACTTTTCAAATGATACTAGCACCTAGCTTACAAAGTTTTTGTCTCGTAGGTCTTATGACGTTTTGAAAATGTAAAAATTAACTCTCCTGTTTCTTTCACCCTCTATATCTGATGTTATACTTGTAACCATATTCTATATTCAAGATTGGACTAGGCAGTGTCAGAAGTAGCCCTACGAAGAGCCAGATCACTTGGCATGCTTCTGCATAAACAAGTTCATTCTGTACAAAGTCATTTTCAGAAATCTTAAAAGAAGAAAGAACTGTCAATCTACAAGGTCCATCAAACTGCTGAATGCACTCACACTCCTAAAGTAGATGAAGATTATCCACTACCCCAAGCAGTAACTTACGTCTTCATGGAAAATTCGACCCTGTGCATCAAGTAAAGATTCCTCAAAGGAACCCTCCAAACCCAAAGAATCAAGTTGCTTTATTGCCTCACGTATACCTAGTTGTGACTGTAGTATTTGGTTCCTTGCTCTCTGAAGCTCCCTCTCTGGCCTAATTTTTTCTCGACTGCCAAAACACAATCCAGTGTAAACAACATGCAAAGACGAGTTAAGACACAATATAAAATATGAATACCATAGTACATTGATAAAAACCTCTGTGAATCTTCATTTAGATGAATTGCTCAACAACAGTATATATTTTCAAATTCTAACAGATACTTAAGGATGTTTATGAATACCAAACTGTGAGATAACTGAATCAATGTCATTACACACCTTTGACCCTTCCATCCTTCTGCTGAATAAGCATCAATCAAATTTTGATCCACTTTGATTTTGTTGAGTAAATACTTCACACGGTTTTTAATCCTTGAAATATCGTCATGCTGAGGTTTATCTGCTTGAGCCTTTTGTTTGCGACGACGGTGTTTTTTCCCATGTTTTTGTGAATCTTCATTCTTCATGGGCCCCTTGACCTGGAAAACTTTTCTTGTATCTGTTGCATCCTTCTTTCCAAAGCCATGTAATGCTTTTCTTTTACGATATTTTGAAGTAACTGGTAAGCTCCCAGCTTGAGTGACCTTTGAGGAATTCAGTGTCCTTTTCACTAGCTTTCCGGCCAGTTTCCTGACAGTCTGATTATGATGTTTAGAAGCAACATGGCGTCCAGGTTTCAGTTTAATACTAGAGGTAACAGTATTCCTTTTTGAGTTACATTTCGTGATAACAGCTGCAATGATTTGAGCCTGAGAACGTTCTGTTCTTCTCTTCTTCTGATTCGTTATCATTGCAGTACCATTTGCAGTGCTTTGCTTGGCAGAGCTTCTGTCTGCTTTATGATATACTTGATTGACCGAGGATGGAAGATGATTGAGAGGGACTCTGATATTTTTGTTATTTTTGGACTCTGTCGAGGTTTCCAGATCCTTGTCTTTTCCCATTTTGACACTCAAATCAACCAAAATTCTGCAATACAATGAGGAAGCTTTTTACTCGAGACAGTTGTTTTGTTTGCCCAGAGGACCTCTGCCAGCTATGGACAAGTCTGACCATCATATGAGCAACTATTTCACCCGTTCTGCATAAATTTCCATTGCAAAAAAGCAATTCAATATGAGTTAGCTCCTTCAATGGCAATACAATTTAACAAACAACTCTGTGTTAACACAAAACAGAGTAAAGATTTTTTAATTCAAATATAATTTGGTGCTATCCATTGAGTTAAATCAGCCTTTCACCTAACCAAACTTATGGAGCTCAAGTATACAGAGATCTGTGCTCCCAATGTTGCTTTGGCTTTAAAACGCATGTTCCACATATGCATATTTCTAAAGGAAAACACGTCTACATGTGCAGTATAAAATACACCCCGCGCAAGCTTATAAATTTAACACCAAACAAAACCATACCTTGTCACATTATATCTCCTTTGAGAAAGCATACATACAATTTGAGCAGTATTTTCTCACTAACTGAATGCTCATTGCCAAGCTATCAAATTTGCAAATCTGCGCATACCCATTGCGAACTGTAAATATTATCCTTATGATTGAATAATATCATGTTCGATTATATTTGTTTAGCTTTTTCCCCATGACAAGAAATATGATGGATCAGATGGATTCAACATTTGGTCTCATAGGTCATTTTGGCCATAGGCAGCAGCACCCACATGCAAGCTTCCTCATGCTAACTCAGAGTTCAGGCAAGCACATGTATCAAATTTCTTGTCTCCATTTCTCCTAGGTATTTGCTGTTTCCTAGCTAGATGTTTCCTTCGGTTATGTTTTGTTTACTTCACTTGAGAAACATGGTAGTTCCATGAGTTTTCGACATAGCATAGATATGCCAACTCGCTCTTTCAAATACCTAGGCAGCAATCTCTTCCTTGACCGTCAGAGAGCCAACCCATCTACTACACCTTCTTCACTACCATCATGATCAAAGATGCCATAAACAAGTTGCAGAATGGTTGGATACATGACCATGATAGACTCATGGTTAGCCATGAGCTAGCCAAGCTTTAGGAATCAGTATTAAAGCATGAGCTAAGAAAGTGGGCCGAGGAACACCAGCAATAGGCATGAGGACATGTGGGTTTAGCAGGGGATAGTATTGAGCTAAAAAAGAAATGTGTTCCTAGAAAGTGTATATGTCCCATTAGCAGACACCCTAATTGGAGGGACCCAAACTTTCTATAAATAGGCATGTCGCCCTCTGTCCATCCACAATCACGTTTTTGCAGCTTGCAGGTGCCAAAGATTTGTTGTCCATGCCCCCTACACAAAGGATATCTCAACTGAAGCTGCCCACCATTCTCTACCATCATTAGGCGCCAGCAATCCACTGCAGAGTTCTCCAGTTTCCAGCCACTGTTCAACTGCTGTCCACTCCTATCTATTCTTGTCTGCATTCAGCCAGCCGAGAAAGCTATGTTTACTACTATCCATCCCACTCCAGCCTACACCAACCTACCAGGGGCTGTCACCTACTGCTAGTAGCTGCTTTTCAGGCTACGTTTTTGTTGAAATGGCAAGCTCAACATGTGCGGACATTGGTGATGGACCACTTGGCTAAATAAGTCCTAGCACGTCAATGGTCATTATGATCCTCATATGGCTACTAACTTATCACTTATTATATTTAGTTTGTAGCACCTACCTACAATTGGCACAGTTATAGCGTCACTCAATGAGTATAGTCAATTATGCATTGTTTAACTTAGTAGGTCACTTTCCTTTATGTTGTATCTTATCTATACATTGTATACATTGTATTGTATGAGACAAGAAGAAGAAACCAACAAGAAAACATTTTGGTCTCCATCTCTCGTTCTTGAGTGAGCTTCCACATATATGTATAGTGTGTGTTTAGTGCAGAAGCTCAAGCAAGTATAGAGACGGGTCAGGCACGAAGATCGAGACAGTCAATCGTTACGCGCAACAAGAGACAGAGAGAGAGTGGGTGAGAGAGCAATGGCCTGTTTTTTAGGTACAATGACGAGTGTATACCTCTAGGTTTTTAGATAGATATATATGTGTAAGTACAAGTGCTAAGGGTGTGTTCACACCCGAGCACATTTAAAGGGACGAGGCCTTTATTCCCAACAACCTCCCACCTAAAGGCAATGTGCCTTAAGAGGAGAAAAGAATCAGCTAAGTCTAGGTATGTATAAAGCTGAAATACATATATCTATCCAACTCCCATCATCTGTCGGCAATGAGCAAACCGCTCTGCTGGAAGACCCTTCCTGAGAAGGTCTACAGGATTATCATCTGTATGCACTTTGACAAGCTCAATGCTCTTGCTGTCAAGTACATCTCTAATGAAGTAGTACTTCACTTGTATGTGCTTTGTCTTTGTATGAAAGATACGATTCCGTGCTAGCATGATAGCACTCTGACTATCACAATGGAGAATAGGTAACTCTGTGATGCCAAGCTCTCCCACCAGACATGAAAGCCATAAAGCCTCCTTGCATACCTTAGTGGCAGCCACATACTCTGCCTCTATAGTAGACAATGCAACACACTTTTGTAGCCTGGAGATCCAAGAGACTGCTCCTCCTGTGAAAGTAAACACATACCCAGAAGTGGACTTTCTGCAGTCCACATGACCAGCATAGTCTGCATCCATAAAGCCAACAACAGATGCCTTTTGCTTTCCAAAGCAGATGCACAGCTCCTTTGTGCCTTTGAGGTATCTCACAATACCTTTCACTGCATCCCAATGCTTCTTGCCAGGGGTTGCCATGTATCTGCTAACCACTCCCACTGCAAAGGCAATGTCAGTACGTATAGCAACCATAGCATATATCAAACTGCCAACAGCTGAAGCATATGATATCTTGCCCATTTCAGCCTTCTCATCATCAAATGTAGGTTTGTCCTCTGCACTAAGTTTCACATATGGAGGCAATGGAACCCCAATTGTTTCCCCCCCCTCCATAGTGAAACGTTGCAAAACCTTGAAGGTATATTCCTGCTAAGATAGATAGAGTAAGCCTTTTGATCTATCTCTCAGTATTCGCATGCCAAGAATGTGATTTACATCACCAAGATCCTTCATGTCAAAACTACCATGAAGACTTTGTTTCAGTGCGTCCAAGGCATCAGTATCCCTGCTAGCAATCAACATGTCATCTACATACAAAACCAAGATAATCAGCCTAACACCTACTGCCTTCTTGATGTATAAGCACTGATCCACTTGACTTCTATGAAAGCCTTGAGACTGCATGAATGTATCAAACTTACGATACCATTCTCTTGGTGCTTGTTTCAGTCCATACAAACTCCTTTTGAGTTTACATACCATCTTTTCTTTCCCTTATTCAACAAACCCTTCAAGTTGCTGCATATATATGTCCTCATGCAGATCACCATGTAAAAATACAGTCTTTACATCCATCTGTATGAGTTCCATATCTTCAGCTGCAATACCAAGCCTAAAATGATTCTCATGGTAGTCATCTTGACTACAGGAGAGAAGATCTCATCAAAGTCAATTCCATGCTCCTACTTGTACCCCTTTGCAACCAATCTTGCTTTGTACTCTAGTGAGGAACCAAAAGCGACCATCTTGTAAACCCATTTGCATGGAAGTGTTTTTTGCCCTTTAGACAACTGCACCAAGTCCCAAGTGCCATTTTTTTCAAGAGATTCCATCTTTGACAATATGGCTTTATACCATTTCTTATTCTCCTATCTGTCCATTACTTCCTTGAAGCAAGACGGTTCACCACAGTCAGTTAACATGACATAATCAGCCACATAATTTGCACTAAGAACAAATCTATCAAGCTATCTAGTAGCCCTAGACGATCTCCTAACCCAATGGTTATTGTTTGCTGGCTGGTCCTGCAAATTTCCATTTTCAGCATGCTGTCCTGGCATTTCAGCATGCAAATCAGCATTAACAGCTTATTGTCCTAGCTGTTCCTACACACGTACTGGCTCATTATCATGGGCAATAGCTGGCTGATCATTTCCAGCATCATTTTGTGCATTTACAAGTTCATTTACAGCAGGTATTTGCTACTGTACAGCGGACACATTTTGTTATCCAAAAGGTATTTCTTGCCGGATTACAATCCTACGGACCTCCCCAGTCTTTTCGGGCTATTTATGCATACAATCTTCCTGGAAGATAACGTCATTGCTGCGTACTACTTTCCTTTTCTCGGGATCCCACAATTTATACCCCATTTCACCCTCGTCACCATATCCTAGGAAAATACATTTACAAGACTTTGGCTCAAGTTTGCTGCGTTTTTCTTTACGAATGTGTATAAAAGCCTCGCAGCTAAACACTTTCAACTGAGTATATGAAGGTGGCTTGCCCGACCACACTTCTTGGGGAGCTCCCCCTCCCCCCAAAGACTTGTTTGGTGACCGATTAATTAAGTGAACGGCTGTCATAATAGCCTCTGCCCAAAAACCATGGGGTAATGCAGCATGAGACAGCATCGTACAGACCTTATCCTGTATGGTCCGATTCATACGCTCTGCAACTCCATTTTGGGGGAAATTATGAGAGGCAGTGAGCTCCCTCTTTATCCCTTTGCTGTCACAAAATGCCTGAAGGCCTTGGACGCATATTTCCCACCATTGTCAAAGCGAAGACACTTAAGTGTCTTATCAATCTGATTTTCAACCAGTGCCAAGAATTTTTTGAACTTATCAAGCACTTCATCCTTGCTACGAATAGGATAAACCCATACCTTTCGTGTAGCATCATCGACAAAGGTGACAAAATATTTCTTTCCCCTTAAAGATAATCCTGGCATCTGACATACATCTGAATGTACTAACTCTAGAGAATAAGATTTCAAAGAAATAGACTTTCTATGAGACGTCTATGCATGTTTACCATAAATACAATGATCACAATGCTTAAAATCAACATAACGAAGACAAAGCAAGTAACCCAATCGAGAAAGAACTTTCATTACTGTTTGACTCATGTGTCCCAACCAGCCATGCCACAAAGAAACGCTTAGCTGCTCGGTCACGGCAACAAGATGGTCACGCACACTAGATACATGAAGTGGATACATAAGTATCACTCTTGCAACCTTTGGCAATAACCCTAGATCCCTTACAGATCTTCCATTTTCCATCACCAAAGGTGGTATGAAAACCATCATCATCTAGCTGCCCTGTGCTAATCAAGCTCTTCTTAATCTAAGGTACATGCCGTACATGCTGAAGTGTGAAGATAGAGCCATGCTGAAACTACAACTGCACACTGCCAATACCTGCAATGTCACATGCATAGTTATCCCCAAGATGGACAACACCATGTCGACCCCCTATATAGGTAGAAAACCACTCTCGATGAGGGGTGACATGAAAGGAAGAATCTAAATCGAGAATCCAGGTATGCATATCATCATCTGTATCTGCAAGTAAAGCATGTGCACCAAAGTGTGAAGAGACAAAGAGTACATCACTCCCACTATCACTGTCATGAGTGACTACATTTACCTCTTCAATTTTGACACTGCTCTTCTTAAGCTGACTCTCTTTCTTCTCTTCCTTGCTATCATATGTCTTCCTGCCCTTTCCTTTCTCTTTCTTCCATTTGTAGCAGTCACATTTAAAGTGACCCTTCTTGTGACAATGCTAGCATTCAACATCTTTGCCACGTGATTTACTACGTCCCTTGCTATCAAATTTGCCTTTCTGCTGTGATTTGTCCCTAGTATACAAAGCACTAGAAGACTTACTGGATGCATTATTCTACCGACTCATTTCTTCTATGAGTAGAGCACTCTCTACATCAGCATACAAAAGAATCGCATTGAAATTGCTCATAGCAGTCCTGAATGTATCCCAACTCTCTCGTATAGTGCAAAGCAAGAAAGTAGCCTTAAATTTCTCATCAATCATGAATTTCAAGGCAACCAGTTGGCTGAAAATGGAGTTAAACTCACTCACATGAGCAGACATTGCTCTGTCCTCTATCATACCCAAATCCATAAGCTTTTTCAACCAATACACTTTGCTTGCAGCACTCTTTTGTGCATACAATTCTTCTAGTCGAGTCCATATAGCATATGCAAAATCCAAACCTTCAATATTGAACAGCAAGGCATCAGAAATCGATAGCTCAATGGTTGAGCATGCAAACTCATTTAACTCATCCCAATCTTCATGTTCCATGTCCGCGGGCTTTGCCCCTTTGGTTTTAATCGGCTTTGCCTGCTTCTTTTGCAACAGGATATTGTAGCACTGTTTTTGCCAAACTACAAAGTTATGTGCTCCTTCAAGCTTCTTTATGTGCATCAAATTACTGTTGTCATTGCTACTAGCCATGATTTTCAGCCCAAATATGACCAAAAAACAGCAAATGCAGGCCCAAAATTGTCACCCAAGTGACCAAGGTACAAACAAGTACCAACCAGCAATAAATAACCACGTAGAAGCACAGATTCAGATCTGTAATTAAATTTTCAGAAGCACCAAACCATGTGCTACAGCATTCCACAACTGATTACAACTGTTCCAAGGGCACATACATCACATTACATGAGAAATCCCAAATTTTAGCTGCAGTTTCTGTTGTACATGTACCCATGGGCATAAAATTTGACACGAACGGTCAAAAGCCCCAAAATTTTTGTGCTCAAAGCATCAACCACACATCTCCATAGGACAAGCCAATTTTTCCAAAATAGAGCAATTTCAGCAAAACCCCCAAATTTTACCAAGTGATGATGTCCAAATTGCGTGGAATTCAACCTGCATGTACATAAAATGACCAAATGCTGCACAGATTTTGCCCAAACTGCAAAAGCCCCAAATTGCACAGGGTCTAATGTGCACTAATGTCGAGAAATTTGGTAAATTTCAGCCCAATTTGTGCTTGTACATGAAAAGCCCCAAATGTCGGGGACAAAATGTCACAAATTCCTGCAATTTCTGAGACAGATATCACTGTTGCATCTTGCTCGCAGTAAATCTGGACAAATCCCCAAATTTTCCAAGTCTTGCGTGCACTAATTTCAGTGAAATTGAAAGAATTTCACTAAAATGTGAAAAGCCCCAAAATTCACGGGCAAATGTGAAAAGTCACACTTGCCAGACAGCCGCCCGCTGGATGCCCATCGTGTGGTCACCATGCAGCACGCCTCCAATCCCGTCAGCAGCTACCTGTTTATCTGCAAATTACATGTATTATTGAGCAATCAATGAAAAAGATTGCTTTGTGTATTGCTGTGCACTTGTTGTGAAAGATTGTAGAAGACTTGCTTATTGTTTTGAGTTAACTTTGTGATAATGGCAAAGAACCGTAGAAATCCCATCATTGAGAAGCTGGACAAGAACAATTATCCATCATGGAAGTTTCATATGACAAACTTTCTTATTGGAAAAGGTCTTTACCACTTCATTTCAGGTGAAAAAAAGGAGCCAAAGTTAAGTAACCCTACGACTACAGATAAATTAAAGGCGTAAAAAGAATAAAATGCAAAGGACAAAAAGATTATGTATTGGCTATCTGCAGTCATTGATAATACTATGTTGAGACATATCAAAAAAGTAAAAACTTTACATACATCTTGGACAATTTTTGAGAGCATGTGGTCAATAAATACAAAGGTACAAAAGATTCAACTCAAGCAAGAGTTGAATACCTTGAAGAAACTGAAAATATCTATCAATGAATATGTTTTGAAGGTGAGGAGCATTGCAGATGCTTTGACAGCAATTGATGCAATGTGTGATGATGATAATTTGGTTTCATCTACTTTGGGTAGCCATAATAATGAGAAGACTTGAAAATCATTTGTCACTTCTGTATATGTAAAGAAGTCATTTCCGGATTTTGATGAGTTGGTCTCTCATATAATCACCAAAGAGATCAATATACAGAGTGAATCATTTGAAAGTAGTAGTGAATAGGTCCAAGCATTTTACTCAAGTTCAAGAAGGGGGCGTGACAAATCCTCTTCAAGAGCTATGGTATGTAATGTGCTAGTGATAGCCAGTAAATCTAGATAAATTAGCAATGCAATAAAATATAGGTTTCAAGAGGCCGTAGAAACTTTAGAGATAAGAAAAACTCTAAAGAAAGAGGTGGATAGCAGAATAGAGGTTCTGACAATCCTAGTATTATTTGTCATTATTATGACAAAATAAGTCATATTGCAGCTCATTGTTATGCTAAGAAGAATTATATCTGCTGTGATAAATTACAACAAGAAAACTATGTATCATCTTCACAATAGAATGAAGAAAAAAATGAGCGTTTATTTATTATGCAGCATACGATAAATGTTGTTACAGGAAAGGGAACACATGATAATGTATGATATGTTGATTTAAGTGCATCTAATCATATGACCAGTCATGCTGAATGATTTGGAGAGACATAGGATTTACAAAATCTAGGTAATATGTAAACGAATGATAATTCATGCCACCCAATTTCACACATTGGAAAGGTTTCCTTGTCTTTGCACAATGGCCAAACAAAGAGTCTGTCAAATGTATTATATGTGCCATCAATCACAAAGAATTTAGTGTCTATTGGCCAAATGGTAAAGGGTTACAAGTTCGATTTAATGCAAAAGGTTGTTTTATAAAAGACTTTAATAATCAATGTAAAATGGTTGCAAAAAGAAGTAGCGTTGGTCATATATTCACTTTAGATGTTGGAATTCTTGCTATAAATGTTGCAAAATTTCATAAAGTGTGTAAAGCATGTCAGTTTGGTAAGCAAACAAGATAATATTTTTCACATGACAAAGATGTGAGCAAAAATATACTTGATGTTGTACATACAAATGTTTGGGGGCCTACACAGAATATATCTCTCGGTGGCAGCAAATACTTTGTCACATTTATTGATGATTGTTCAAGAAAGCTATGGATATATTTCATAAAGGAAAAAAGTAATGTATTTGAGCACTTCAAAACTTTCAAGGCTGCTGTTGAAACACAAACAAGCCTGAAAGTTAAGTGTGTGAGATCAGATGGAGAAGGAGAGTACCTCTCTAATGAGTTTAGTGACTTTTTGAGGTCTCATGGGATAAAGAGAATTTACTTGCAAGTATACCCCCACAATAGAATGGGATTACAGAAAGAAAAAAAAGATATATTACAGAAGTTGTACAAGTATTGATGGCTGAAAAGAATATATCAATATACTTTTGGTCTGAAGTTGTTCATACTACTATCTATATTATGAACAGAACTCCCACAGCTACAGTTTATGGGATGGCCCCTGAAGAGTACTTTATAGACAAGAAGCCCAATGTATCACATTTGAAAGTGTTTAGTTATATTGCATATATTTATGCACCAAATGAGCTACAAAAGAAGCTTGATCCAAAGGCTGAAAAATGTATTTTTATCGGATACTCTTTAAAGCAAAAAGGGTATTGTTGTTATGGCCCTATAACAGGTGAGTTCAAAGTGAGAAGGGATGTTTTTCCTAATGAAATGAGCAGTTGGTATGCATCTAGTGGTGATACATTGGATGATGATGATGATCATAATAGTTATGTACAGAAAGAAAAGCAAGAATCATAAAACCTCAGTGGACCAAAAACAACATCTAGTACTACATCTACAGTTAGCCCTTGGTTTAGGAGACTCGGGAGTAGCCCTACATCTTCAGGTAGTATTACAAGTAAAGACAAAGGAAAGAAGCAAGTGTTAGATAGTAATGATGCATCTACTATTCATCTAGGATTTGATGGAGATTTCAGTGATTCAAAGAGTTTGGATGATGAGCTTGGTATTTCTTCAGTAAAGACACCAAGTATACTAAGAGCACATGGTAATGTAAAGGCTTCACTAAGTGATTCAATGGTATGCAGATCTAGCAAGGTCAAATACTCTATTAAAAGATTTGGTTTTGAAAGTTATGCAGCTCACCATTATACATTTATGGTAAAGGTGGTTGAAGATGTTGAGCCCACTTGCTTTGAGAATGTTGTTGGTCATGCTCATTGGGATGCATTAGCACCATTGCCTAAGGACAAGAAAGCTATTGGCTGTAAGTAGATTCACAAAATCAAGCGTAATGTAGATGTTTCTATTAATAGATATAAGGCTACGTTGGTTGCAAAAGGCTATGCTCAAACATATGGCATAAATTATGAAGAGACATTCAATTTGGTTGTTAGAATGGCAACCGTTAGATGTGCGATTGCTTTGGCAACAGCCAAAGGTTGGAGTTTGTAGCAAATGGATATCAAGAATGCCTTCTTGCTGTTAGAACTTGCTGATTCTATGGGCAGGTCCCAATGTCATTTGTGTGGTGTGGACACTTATTAAAGCGTCAATGTAAGGTGTGTACACCTAGTGTCTTAGAAACTTAAAGTAGTGACACTAGGCTTTAGAGTAAAATAAACCTAACTCTAGTTAGTTGGTGGAAGGCTAGTTAGGTCAACCCTTGACCTAAATATAAGTTGTACTTTCACTCTATCTTTCGTTCTAGCAAGTACACCCTTCTCTTTTTGCTTCAGCTCACTCTCTTGCTGTCATTGTCTCTCCTCTCTCTCTCCGTAGCTGGCTGCCATTTTCCAACATTTGGTATCAAAGCACCTCGTACGCGCGGATTCTGTTCAGCCACCCTCAGACGGTGCCATCCCGCTAAAGGTCCTACTACTGCCAGCTTGGTTCTCAGCTCGAGGAAGAGTTTTCAGCTCCTGTGAGGTGCTGCTGAAGTGGAGGAGGAGCTGAAGCTGAGCCGTCTCTTCTCTACTCCAGATCTATCCATCTGCTCCACATCTGTCTAGTTCAGCCATTAGCTCCAAATCTGTCCAGCTTAGTCATCTGCTCCAGATCTGCTGTTTTCAGCCTGCGCACAGCCCTGCACACAGTCCAACGCGCAGTCCCACACACAGCCCTGCATAGAGCCCGAGAAGCTGCTGTTTTGGAAGAGCTGCTGCTGTTTTCAGCTCTGCCCACCATTTTCTCAGTCTTGCCCGCCAATTTCTGCAAATCCTAAAAAGTGCAGAAACCCTAAATTTCAAAATTGGGGTTTTCTCGAAATTTTTGGAATTTCCAGTCTATTTCAGCCATCTCTTCTAGAATCTCAGCTCGTGCTGCCCAAAAATTTGGGGCTTTAGCTAATTTTTGCTCCCGGAGTTTAAACTGACAACCAATTCAAATGAATTTCTCAATTTCTTGGACATTCCCACCAAAAATTTTGGGCTTTTGCTTGATTGGAAGCCCTTTGCGCAAATTGTTACCAAACTCGTAGACATTGGGCTATTTCTTCCACATTGGCTAAAGAAAATTTGGGGATTTTCAGTTTTTGGATCTGGCACACATCATTAGGCAGATTTCAGCTGCTATTCACTACTGACATGCATCCCAAGGCAACATTTTTACAGAAATTCCAGCTGTAAGATACAAATTTCTTCAATTTCTTTAAAATTTAGAAAGAATTTTGGGGCTTTTGCCCAACACGCACTCCAAGGCAAGCAACAAGCAATACAACAGCATTTAATTGCTGTTAGAGTCAGATTGGGCAGAGAATTTTGGAAATTTTCAATAAATTTTAATAAGAATCAGCATTAAGTTGCTATTTTTTGCACTTTTGTGGACACACATTTCGAGGCGGGTGTGGTACAGCAGTATATTGCTGTAATTTACTAGCTAAGTGCAGATTTGGGTAGCATTGTGCATACTTTGGTATTTGTGTAATAGTTTGGTACTTGTTTCTTAATCCCGTGGGGGATTTTGGTACTCTGAGGAGTATACTCTATACTTCAGCATTGAAGTATCTGGCTGCAGATTTTTGTCTATCATTGACAGCATGGCATGTCAGGGGAATAATGATCAGAGCAACTGTCAAAGATGCGGGATCTAGAGCATGGCAGATGCAGAAGCTATGGAGATTGGAAGAGAAAGAGTGAGTTCATGAAGACACTAACATGACCGACTGTTACACAAGTGAATTAGGTTCCAAGAATGAAAGCTTGGACTCATAAACACAATCTTGTATATAGACTGACAATGACACAGAGACTTTACTGAAGGACAAAAGTACTGTGACATTGCTTTAGAAAAGAGAGCAAGTACAATGCTTTATAGGAAACTAAATGGTAGCACTTCTTCTATTGTGTGTATGGGATTCTAAACCTGAGCCCTCACTGCTCCTTACAAAGAGACTAAAGTAGGTGTAATTGCAAACATCTCAACACCCCTTCTCAATCACAACCAAAAGTACAAAGCATACAGAGGCTTTAGTGAAAGCAATATCTCCAAAGTGTGGGCACACCATAAACATGGCAAAACACCAGAGGTTGTCACAGAAAAGGCTAAGTGTGGGTACCACAAACATGATGGACATCCAGAGGCTGTAGCAGGGGCCTCACAAAGTGTATAGAGGCTGTAGTACAAGGCTACATGAGGAGTTTACAAGTTTATGTCCGAAGCATTAGGGCAAGGAAATACAAAGCTAAAAAAGTCTATCCAAATAGAAGGACTAATGAGGTTTGTCCTTCTCCTGGTGGTCTTCTTCTTCTTTTGCTCCATTTTCTTTTTCTTCTTTAACAGCAACTAGATAGGCCTTTTGGGACCTCTTTCTAGCATGGTAAAACTTCTGTGTATCCAGTCCTTTTACAGAAGTCACAAAAGAGCTGATCCTTCTTGCCTTTGTACCTGTTGCCAACATATAATGCTTGTTCATCTCTAGAGGTGCTTGTTTCTTTCTTCTTCAATCTTTCCAGGTCCTTCCCCTCCTTGATTTAATGCTGGGACAGTAGATTAGAGTGGCAATGGATTGCTCTAGGTGGTAGGAGAGAGAAAATGATAAGATTTTTTAGCTTTAGTGAAATTTGGCTATGGCTTCCTGGATTAGGTTTTAACCCAGGCCTGGTTTTTTACAAATATCAAGAGCTATACTTGATCATTTTGAAAAAAATTTATATGGAAATGAAGCTTGAATGATGGGCTATCGATTCTCTATGGTGGTCGTCGACATCACAAGCTGCACTGATGGTGGCAGCTATACGAACGGCAGCAAGCGCATTCTGGGCAGTGACCACGAATTTTGGCAATGTTGGGCCTTGGAGTGGTCAATGTCAAGGTGTCATGTGATAGGAATCTTCTCCCTGAGCAAAGGTGCAATAGCTAGAAGAAAACTTCCAAAGATATGAGCTCTATGATGAGATATGAAAGCTCCAAGTGCAGCAGGTCCTGTTTGGCTATGGCTACCACAAGGTAACTGTGAGATTCAAGTAAGAAATGGGGATCACACACCCAGACTGAGATGAAGAGGAGTTGAGAGGAGTGAAAGGAGAGTTGGACCATGCTCAGCTAAGCTCTAATACCATGTCAAAGATGCGGAATCTAAAGCATGGTAGATATAGAAGCTATGGAGGTTGGAAGAGAAAGAGTGAGTTGATGAAGACACTGACATGATTGATTGTTACATAAGTGAATTAGGTTTCAAGATGGAAGCTTGGACTCATAAACACAATCTTGTGTATAGACTGACAATGACACAAAGACTTTACTGAAGGACAAAAGTACTGTGACATTGCTTTAGAAAAGAGAGCAAGTACAATGCTTTATAGGAAACTAGATGGTAGCACTTTTCCTACTGTGCATATGGGATTCTAGTCCTGAGCCCTCACTGCTCCTTACAAAGAGATTGAAGTAGGTGTGATTGCAAACATCTCAACAGTAACATCCTTGATGTCCTCACTCAGGAGGACAAACTTGATGATTTAAACTACCCACTGTGGAGTTTTATGGTCTGTAACCTTCTTGTGGCGAAGGACTTGTAGGACTATGATTTAAACTACCCACTGTGGAGTTTTATGGTCTATGGAGTTTTATGGTCTGTAACCTTCTTGTGGCGAAGGACTTGTAGGACTATGTTACAAGAGCTTTGCAGCGACTAGGAGGTCTTGCACCTCAAACACCTCAGCGTAACGCTCAAGAACAAGTTGCTAGTGCTGCTCGTGGTGGTATTGGTGATGCTACTGCTGCTGCCCCTCCTCTCCCTCCTACCGAGGATCAGAGAAAATGGGACTCAAAGGATACACAGGCACTTTCTTTGATTGCCTTGTTAGTAAAAAGGGCAATTATTCCACACATTCGGTCTTGTAAGGCCTCAACATCAGCATGGGATGTACTTGAGCGTATGTTTGCAGCACGCAATGAGGCCAAGATATCCTATCTCCGCAGAGAGTTGGCCAATGTGACCATGGATAAAGATGATAGCAAGACAATACACCTTACTCGCATACAAGATTTGTGTGAGCAGCTACTCAATGTTGATGAGATCATTCAGGATGCTGAATTAGTAAACATCACACTAAACTCTCTTCCAGAGTTATATCTTGGTTTCTGCACCTCTTTGGTGTTGTCTTTGGGGGGGGAGGGGGGCAACAGTCCCTTACATTTGTGGAGTTGGAAGGCCTCTTGCTGTAAAAGCAACAGACTCGGAATAATGTGGACTGCGTTCAGGTGATATGGCTATGCTTTTCAAGTTCAAAGGCAAAGGAAAAGTCAAGCAAAATGTAAAAAATCAGTAAAAAGGTGATGCTGGATAGCCATCAAATAAGGTTGTCCAAGACACAGAAAAGGCTAAAAAGAAGGGGAAATGCCATTATTGCAAGAAGCTCGGTCACTATATCAATGAATGCAGAAAGAGATAGGCCAAAGAGAAGAAAAAGAACTCTGGTTTGGCTATCCAAGAAACATCAGCCAGCAAATCTATCGATGATGATACATCAACCAACTTTGTAGAGGAGAACTATGCATTTCTCACATGCAATTATGATTCTTCAATGGCTAATTCAACATTTAATGCTGCTGAAACGCAGCAAACATGGTATTTTGACAATGGGGCGTCAAAGCACATCACTTCCAAGAAGTGTTTGTTTACCTCTTTGCATTCAACCCCTACTGGAAAGCATGTTACATGTGCAAACAGCAGTAGTTATGATGTATGTGGCATTCGGACAGTCACTATTACTGCTGCAGATGGTTGTGATTTCATGCTTCTAGATGTCTTGTTTGTACCTGGCATTACAAAGAACTTGTTGTCTATCTCTACTTTTATTAAGCATGGCTTTCAAGTCATCTTTGAGGACGACAAATGCATTGTTAGAGACAAAGAGATGGATTATGCACTTAGGTTGTCCGGCACCTTGTATAAGGGTCTATTTTAGTTGGACACATATGACAAACAATCTCATGATACTTTAGCAGTCACTACTCTTTTGCCCGCTATGCAAAATGCGGAGCTATGGCATGCCCGCTATGGACACATGAGCTTTGGGAGTTTGATGACCCTTCAGAGGTGTCATATGGTAGATGCATTGCCTCCAATGGAGACTCCACCTCCTCATGCATGTGAGGGCTGTATTTTGGGCAAGATGCATAGGTTTGCCTTCAAAAAGGATGGTGCAGTGCGAGCTGTCCGAAAAATGCAGCTTATTCACTCTGATGTTTGTGGTCCCATGATGACACGTGCACTTGGAGGTCATCAGTACTTTGTTACATTTATTGATAACTACTCTCGGTATACATGGGTGTATGGGCTGAAGGCAAAATCCCATGTGTTCATGCATTTCAAACATCTTGTCGCAAAGCTTGAAGCTGAAACTGACTTAAAAGTGCACACACTTCACACAGATAGAGGATGGGAGTGTTAGCCTGCTCTATTTTCATTCTCAGTCTGTCATCTCCTGGTTGTGAGCTCCTGTCAGAGTCTGGCAGGAGACAGAGGAGCTCTGTCAGCTTTGTATCTGTTGTTTGTGTCTGCATTCCTTTTCCGGGAGTCACACAGCCCAAACTGGGCCTTTTGGTGTGTAGTCGGCCCAAATTTTGGGCAAGTCGGCCAGATTTGGCAGGTCGGCCAGATTTGGCAAGTTGGCCAGATCTGGCCAAGTCGGCCAGATTTGGCACGTCGGCCAGTTTTCTGGCCTGGGGCTATATATATCAGCCCCCCCAGTCATTCTCAACACATTCTTCTGCAGGTTCAGCACACTCCATCCTCTCCCACTCCGGCATTGGTGCTGCCATTGCTTTTAGTCTGTTCCGATGCCCTCACTGACGCTCCGGGCTGCGTGCAGGGACTGATCTGTCCATTTCAGTGTATTCAGCATTCATGTCAATCAGTGCAGATTTTCTTCCTTCATTCCCTGCTTTCTCTCTCTCCTCCTCTGTGTTCGTGTTCTTCTTCCATTGCGCACTCTCACATGGTATCATCGCCTGACTGAGAGCACGGAGGACCTAACCTTGTGGAGAGATACCTCACCCATCTTCTGCTGCTATCACCTCATCTCCAACTGCCCAGGCGGCCCCCTCCAGGTGGCCATTCTTCCTGCGTTTGCTGCAGACGACTCCTCCCGAGACTGCCACGTCATCCATCGACCCCTCCTGCTTGCGTTTTCCATCAGGCAGCCCCTTCTTCAGCTGGGCGACACATCATCAGGCTGCGTTTTGCAGATCTGATGGTCGTTTCCCCTCCTGGCGGCTCATCTCCTGCTAGCGACCCACTTTCAGGCTGCGTTTTGGTGCCCGCGGCTTCTTTTCTGGTGATCTTCTCATCAGCTATCTTTGCGTTTTGCAGATCCAGGTGTTTGTAGGCTATCACAGCCTGCGTCTTGGTGGTTGGTGACCATACTGCTGGTCATACTTCGGTTGCCGCACAGTTTTCTTTGGTGTTTGGTATTTTGCAGATTGGAAGATGTCTTACCAATTTTCAGGCTTTGATGACTCAGAGGATGAGCTCCTTTCTCATCATTCCTCTGGGCGGAGGCGGGATTATCAGGAGTTTCGACGTCGGGAGGAGCCTCCTCGCACTCGTCCCTCTTCAATCCATGCATCTCAGAGGGTTCCATCTACCGTGAAGGTGTCTTCCGTGAAGACTGCTTCAGATGTGCGGATGCCTTCCTTGATTCCCTCTATTCAGGTGCCGATTCTCCCTTCCTTTCTGAAGGAAGATAAGTTGGATGGTTCCAACTACTCCCTCTGGTCGTGCAAGGTGGAGTGCATCCTCGATACATTCGACCTTTGGGAGCTTGTTTCCTCTCCCATCGACCATCCCCCAGTGGATTCGTTAGATGGTACCTCTATGGACCGTGCAGCCTTGTGGGATAGGCTCAACTCTCAAGCCCGTTCCTTTCTTTTTATGAGTCTACATGATTCCGTTCTTGTACATGTTCACAGGTTACAGACCGCGGCGGAAGTGTGGAAGAAGCTTGCGTCTTTGTATCAGCACAAGACGTTTGCCCACAAGATTTCCTTGGAGAAGAAGTTGCGGATGCTCAGTCTTGATGATTCTTCTTCCATGAAGGAGCACATCACGAAGATGGAGGACATGCGAGGCGAGTTAGCCTCTCTTGGTCATGTGATATCGTCCGAGGATATGGCGATGATTCTGTTGACTCAGCTGCCATCACCCCGCTATGATGTCTTCAACACCAGCCTCATCACCTCGAGGACCCATGAGAAACTCCTATGGAAGGAACTTTCCCCGCTTGTCTTGGAGCATGACGAGCGACTCAAAGAGGTCGGTGCCAGTGGCTCGACCAAGGCTTTTACGGCAGGTACAGGTGGCGGCAAGAAGAAGAAACAACAGAAGGAGAAGGCCAAGGACAAGAAGGAGGAGGACAAAAAGGATGCGAAGGAGAAGAAGCCCAAATGTCCCCACTGTGGGAAGGGCACTCATCCCGAGGAGAAGTGTTGGCAGAAGTACCCCCATTTGAAGCCCAAGAAGAAGGACTCGAAGGCGGCCCCAACCACGACAGAGTCTGCGTTTGTGCATGTCTTCGTTGAGGAGGATACAGCCCTAGCTTCTACCACTCAGGAGAAGCCTTGGCTCGTGGATAGTGGAGCATCTTCACATATGACCTTCCGATAGGATTGGCTTCAGGATCTTCGTTCCAGAGGGGGCACTGTCACCATTGGTGACAATTCTACAGTTCCTGTTCAAGGCGTGGGGACTCTACCTATGTTTTCTGACAGGCGGTCTTCTTCCGCCAAAGTTCTCTATGTACCTGATTTGGGTTTCAACCTATTGTCTGTGCATGGCCTTACTCGGTTAGGTTTTACTCAGGATGCAGTCACAGTGGAGGATGCTTCTACAGGTGATGCTCTTTGGACGGGTACACAGGAGGGTGGGCTTTATACACTCACAGCCTTGGCTGCGAGGACTTCCCATGAGCTTGGGCTGCTTTGGCATGCTCGGTATGGTCATTTGAACCTCGATTCTATTCGGCGGGCTTCTCAGAGGAAGATGGTGGAGGGACTTCCAGATTTCCGTCCTCTTCACACTTTGTGCCCTAGCTGCTTGAGGGGCAAGCAGCATCGGCAGCCTCACCCTCAGGTTGCCTTTAGGAGGGCTACTTCTCCGCTTGAGTTGGTTCACACCGACCTTTGCGGACCTATGGGCATGGCCTCCCTTGGGAAGGCCAGGTATTTGATGCTAATCGTGGACGACTTTAGTCGTTATGTGTGGCCTTATTTCTTGGAGTACAAGAGCGAGGCGTACTCCCGTTTCTGCGAGTGGCAGGTCTTTGTGGAGACGTAAACAACTTCCAAAGTTCATGGCGTTCGAGCTGATCACGATGGCGAGTTCACTTCTCACCTTTTCTCTCAGTTTTGCAAGAATCATGGTATTCGGGTGGAGTATTCCCATCCAAACACACCATCCGAGAATGGTGTGGTGGAGCGTGCGAATCGGACCATGGTGGAGATGGCCCAATCTATGCTGGAGCATCGGAGTCTTCCTCATTTCCTTTGGGGTGAGGCGGTGGCTACCGCGGTGCATATTCGCAACCGCTCTCTGACTTCGGCTTTACAGGACATGACTCCTTATGAGGCTTTCTTTGGGAGGAAGCCTTCCGTGTCCCACTTTCGCATCTTTGGGTGCGATGCTTTTGTCCATGTGGACAAGAAGAAGAGGAAGACAAAGTTCGACTCTAAGTCGAGGAAGCTTATCTTCGTGGGCTATAGCACGACCATGAAGGGATATCGGCTCTACGATCCGACGACACAGAAGGTTGAGGTGAGCAGGGATGTGATCTTTGATGAGGCTTCGGCCTCTGAGGATCCGATTGATGGTTCTATTACAAGTGCTTCTTTGACATCGCCGGACCCCCCCCCCTCCACCTTCTCTTCCTTCCAAGATACCCCTTAGCACCCCACCTATTCCTCCTCCTATGGCTTCCCTTTCCCCTTTGGTAGATGTGACTCCTTCTTCTACGAGTTCTTCCACCCCTTCAGCCTTCCCTCAGGAGTCTTCTCGGGATACACAGCCTTCTTCCGGTGAGGAGGATCTATCTTCATTTGGTGAGGGGATGTCCCTCTCCGATACGGGTACTTTGCAGGTTCCGGAGACTACTCGGTCTCCCTCGCAGTAGGAGGAGTCTCTTAGGATTCCCTTATGGTATCGCCGGCTCATGCAAGATTCAGGTGTTACTCATTTTCCTGCTTCTTCTACAGGTCCATGTCGATCAGCCCGATTACAGGCCCAACGGGATAGTTCACTGTGTGTGAACTATGCTCTTATGTCTCAGATTCTTCAGGATTCCGAGCCTTCCACTGTGGAGGAGGCTCTTGCACAGGATATTTGGAGACAGGCTATGCAGGCCGAGCTCAATTCCATCGAGCGAAACCATACTTGGGAGCTTGTACCGCGTCCCAAGAAACGGAAGGTGATAGGTGTGAAATGGGTCTTTAAGACCAAGTATCTTGCAGATGGCTCCTTGGACAAGCATAAGGCTAGGCTTGATGCCAAGGGTTTTGCACAGCGCGCAGGATTGGACTACTTTGAGACTTTTGCTCCTACAGCTCGGCTGTCCACCATTCGAGTTATTTTGGCTCTTGCAGCTCACCACCGTTGGCCTGTTTATCAGATGGACGTCAAGTCAGCCTTTCTGAATGGCGTCCTTGAGGAGGAGATTTATGTTTCCCAGTCTCCTGGTTTTCTTGTGCAGGGGAAGGAGGATCATGTCTACAGGCTGCGGAAGGCTCTTTATGGCCTGAAATAGGCTCCTCGTGCTTGGTACCAGAGGATTGACCGCTTCTTTCTACAGAGTGGCTTTCAACGCTCCGCTCATTATCCCAACCTCTACTTACGGGTTGTGGATTCTCTTTGTGTTTTGCTTATTTTGTATGTCAATGATCTTATCATTAAAGGGAGCAACACTCAGCAGGTGGAGCATACTCGGTCCATTCTTCAGCAGAAATTTGACATGACGGATCTAGGGATCCTTCACTTCTTTCTCGGACTGGAGATCTATCAGATGGCACAGGGCATCTTTCTCTCGCAGCACAGGTACATCTCCGAGCTTCTTTCGGAGTTTGGTATGGTCGCGTGTCGGCCTATTTCTTACCCCATGGACCTTGAGTCCAAGCTTTTGGCAGATGGAGTCCCCCTTACAGATGCCACTCGTTATAGGTGCCTTGTAGGCTCCCTCATCTGGCTGCTTCACACTCGGCCGGATATCTCTTTTGTGGTGGCTTTGTTGTCTTCTTTTATGAAGACTCCTACACAGGATCACTCGCAGGCAGCCTTGCGTGTTCTTCGATATTTACAGAGGACTCGATCCTTCGGGATCATGTATGGAGATGAGATCACCCTTTCTGGATGGAGTGATTCTGATTGGGCAGGTGATATGGATTCGAGACGATCCACTACACGTTATGCTTTCACCCTTGGATCCGGTGCTGTCTCTTGGAGCAGCAAGAAGCAACCTACTATGGCACTTTCTTCTACAGAGGCTGAGTATCGGGCCCTATGTTCGACCGCTATGGAGGCGGTTTGGCTCCGTCACTTGCTGGCGGAGATTGGCTTTTCCCAGACCGGACCTACGGAGCTGCGCGTGGACAACCAGAGTGCTCTTGCTCTGGCGAAGAACCCAGTGTTTCATGCTCACACGAAGCACATTGAGGTTCAGTATCACTATGTTCGAGAGCGGATCGTGGATTTGGAGCTGGCGGTGGCCTATTGTCCTACGGCGGCCAATGCGGCTGATCTCTTCACGAAGCCTTTGCCTCAGGCTTCTTTGCTTCATCACAGCCGGTTCTTAGGTCTTCAGACCCTCCCAGGATCTGAGAGGGGGTGTTAGCCTGCTCTATTTTCATTCTCAGTCTGTCATCTCCTGGTTGTGAGCTCCTGTCAGAGTCTGGCAGGAGATAGAGGAGCTCTGTCAGCTTTGTATCTGCTGTTTGTGTCTGCATTCCTTTTCCGGGAGTCACACAGCCCAAACTGGACCTTTTGGTGTGCAGTCGGCCGAGATTTTGGGCAGGTCGGCCAGATCTGGCCAAGTCGGCCAGATTTGGCAGGTCGGCCAAATTTGGCAGGTCGGCCAGTGGCAGGTCGGCCAGTTTTCTAGCCTGGGGCTATATATATCAGCCCCCCCAATCATTCTCAACACATTCTTCTGCACGTTCAGCACACTCTCCATCCTCTCCCACTCCGGCATTGGTGCTGCCATTGCTTTCAGTCTGTTCTGGTGCCCTCACTGACGCTCCGGGCTGCGTGCAGGGATTGATCTGTCCATTTCAGTATATTCAGCATTCATTTCAGTCAGTGCAGATTTTCTTCCTTCATTCCCTGCTTTCTCTCTCTCCTCCTCTGTGTTAGTGTTCTTCTTCCGTTGCGCACTCTCACAGGGAGTACATGTCTCGTGCTTTTGAGACATATTTGCTTGATCATGCATTACGCATCAAGCCATTGTTAGAATAACTCCTTAGCAAAATGGTGTTGCTGAAAGGAAGAATCAGACTCTTATGGAGATGACTCGTTGTACGCTAAAAAGCAAGGGGCTACCTCATAAATTTTGGTTAGAAGGCCTTCAGTGTGCAAATCATGTGTTGAATTGTGCATCCACTAAGGCACTGAAGACGATCACACCATTTGAAGCTTGGCATGGCAAGAAACCCAAAGTAGACTACTTTCGAGTGTTTGGTTGCATAGCCTATGTACATGTTCCGAAAGAGCTTCGTGGGAAGCTTGATGACAAGGCTGTAAAATGCATGTTTATTAGCTATAATTCGGAGAGCAAGGGCTATCGCTTGTATGACCCACGCACGAAGAAAGCCTTTGTTAGTAGGGATGTCCTATTTGCTGAAAATGCTGCATTTTCACATGATCAGTTTCAAATGCCGGTCACCTATGACATTAGTGATGTCTTTGAGGGTCTTTTGCCACTCACTTTGCAGTCCGTGTCTGCTGCAAATAGCAGGACAGACTTAATACAGCAAGCTGTTGCTGCATCATATGCTTCCGAACAGCAGGGTATCGATGATGATTTGCCACATGTAGTGGAAGAAGCAATACAGCATGAAAAGGCTGCTGTAAATGCAGCCAAAACAGTCCCAAGAAGGCTGTTATAGACTCTCCAAGAGAGTAAAATGGATGCTTCTATACCTCAACGCACTAGAAGGGCTGCCAGAAATGCAGCAAATGATGCAAGGGGGGCACATTTGATTGATTTTACAGAAGTAGATGATTGTGATGAGCATGCATTTATGAGCTCACTATTGGATGATGATGAGCCTACTTCCTTGGACGAAGCTCAGCAAGATGTACATTGGATGCAAGCCATGCAGGATGAGTTAGACTCTATTGCTACTAACTCTACATGGGAACTTCTGGATTTACCACCTCGCAAGAAGGCCATTGGCACAAAATGGGTTTTTAAACTCAAATGCAGGGCTGATGGTACAATTGATAGGTACAAAGCACGGTTGGTAGCAAAAGGCTATGCACAAAAGAAGGGCATAGATTATGAAGAAACTTTTGCTCCTACATCCCATATGAGTACGGTGAGATGTGTGATTGCTATGGCTGCAAATTATGACTGGAAAGTACATCAGGTGGACATTAAGATAGCATTCCTGAATGGGGATTTTCACGAGGATGTTTATGTGTCACAACCTCTAGGGTTTGTGGTTAAAGGGAAAGAGCACATGGTATGCAAGCTACATAAAGCTCTTTATGATCTCAAACAAGCTCCTTGTGCATGGTACTCCAAAATTGATGCTTATTTGGCTAGCAAAGGGTTCAAAAATAGTCCAACTACTCCCACTCTGTAAATTAAGAATGAGAGGGACTTGCTGATTATCATTCTTTATGTAGATGACATGCTGCTCACTGAATCTACAAAAGAAAAAATTGCAGATTTTAAGGATGAATTAAAATATGCATTTGCTATGTCAGATATGGGCTGCCTACACTATTATTTGGGAATTCAATTCACCCAAAATCAGCATGGTATCATCATGTCACAGTCACAATATGCCAATAAGCTGTTACATAGGTTTAGTATGCAAGATTGCAAACCTATGTGCACTCCTATGGAGCCAGGTTTAAAGCTGTCTATGCATGATGGTGAAGAAATGTCTAATGTTGCAATTTACAACCAGGTTGTTGGCTATCTTATTTATCTTTGCAACACACGCCCTAACATTCAATATGCAGTATCTCAAGTGAGCAGGTATATGCATAGCCCGCGGACCATACATTAGCAAGCTGTTAAGTGGATCTTCAGATATTTGCAAAGTACTCAGTCACATGTATTATTATTTCCTAAGGGAGGAGACTTGCACTTACAAGCTTACAATGATTCAGATTGGGCTGGTGATGCAGACACTAGGCAATCTACTAGTGGACATTGTTTCTTTCCAGGCCATTCATGCATTTCATGGCTAAGCAAAAAACAACCTACAATGGCTACCTCGTCTTGTAAGGCTAAGTACAAGGCAGCCTTCACGGCAACAATGGAATGTGTATAGTTGCACAGATTGTTGGCTGATCTACATTTACCATTGGAGGGTCCTATACCCATTCTTTCTGATAGTCAGAGTGCTATTGCAGTAACACAAAATCCTATGTTTCATGCTCACACGAAACACATGGAGGTGCCACATATGTGATAAGTAGACTCATTGGCTTTGTCTTGTTTGGACTTCTCGTCCTTCTTCTTCTGATTGTTGTTCTCCCCCTTCTATTGGAAAGATTGACCAATCAAAGCCTCTAACTTGGAAGCATACCGACCTTTGAGTTGTTCCTCTTAGTCAATGATAATGTCTCATCATAATACATACAACAATGTCCATCAAAGTAGAACCATAGATGCCCAAGTAGTGGGTACGCAAGCCACCACCGAGGTGTCTCAGAGAGAACCTGATGTTGATATCGATCGTACCAGCTCCTGAAAATAGAGAAGAATCATTGCAGCTCTCATGTCCGTCAATGATGCCTCTGATGTAGCACACATGACCACCCTGTCACCAATGCCGCGGCACATAAATGACCATGAATTCCCGTCCTTTAGCCAAACCGCCAAAGTGTCCCCTCGCGTGAGATCTATACAAAAGCCACCCGCTCTATCAAATAACTAGCCCATCATGAACCTAGATGTCAATCCCAGCTCCAAGATTTATACCTGCCAGACTTCGGTCGATGGATCAAGGATGTCCCTCTTTGGATCCTGTGCATCTGTATAGAAATATAGATGAGGCATGGTTGCCCCATCTCACCACCCTCTCATACTCCCTCTCTGGCACTGGAGAGTCATGAGGGATGACCGCATCACCACCACTAGAAAGCAGCTGAGAAAGGAACCACCAAGCCCTTCCCACCATCTGAAGAAGAGGATCCCTTCCGCGCCTTGGACTTCACCTTGGCTAGAGGATCTGAGTCGAAATCTGAGGCAGATGATGACTCGTCGTAGGAGTCCACATCCCGCTTCGTCTTCTACTCCTTTTTCTTCCTGGAAGCCGCTAACTCTTTGCAATCCTTCCATAAATAACATTTCTTGCCATAATGGTAACATTGGGCCTTGGACTTCTTCGTCTTCGAACCCCTCTCTGAAGCTACAAAAGCCTCACAGGAATCTCCATGTAGTGTATCATCAGTGGATGTGCATGGAGAAGCCATCTGTAGAGGATTGAGAAGAGAAGTAGAGAAAAGAAAGTATTTGGAGAGGAAAGACAACCAAAACATGAGCACAGACTGCAAAAAAACAAGAGTTCACATACAATACAATCCAAAATCTGACCAAAATAAGAAAAAAGCTGCTGCAAAAAGTCAAAAAATCTGTCAAAAACAACAAAAACGGCCTGATCATGCAAGCACCCAACCGGAAGGAGATATAGAGGCACCAAAATGGCAGAATTGCCCAAGCGCCGTAGTACAAAGATGATGAAAACATGCAATACATAGGAGGAATGTCGGGCGTTGTGTGGTGCCAAAAACCATAAGGATATCCCCGTACTCGATCTCAGGAGGTGGCTCCATGCTGACCAAGTGACCAAGGCAAGAAGAGAAGAGGACCTGTAAGATCCAAGATTTTCACCGCAAAGGGAACCTGTAGGAAATAACTGTAGATAGAGTGAACTGGAGAACCCGAAACTCAACCTCGAGAGAGAAGCCACTAGCTCCGTGCATCCATGCTGAAAGGAATACAAAGACCTCGTCACCAAGTCGCTGCTGAACCTCCGAGGTCTCGATCTAGGTGATACTTGAAGATCATAGGTATCAGTAGAAGAGATGACTGGTCGAAGATAGCCACCCCAAGAAAGGAGAGGATGGGTGAAGAACTTCATGTGGAGTAGGTTCTCCCTCTGAGGTGGGAGGTGGAGGGGCCCCCGCGGAAGTCGAAGAAGAAGTAGATGCCCCCTCAAAGAGCAAAGAAATAACATCCCACTCTGAATCCCCCTCTAGAGTAGATAGGGAATCCAAAAACTCATGGATCACGGACTCTGAAATGTTTGATAATGAAGGAAGTGCCGTCACTCGTGCTGAAGAAGGTATTTGGGGTGCCGAAGAGCTCCTAGAGATAGCCTCTCAAACCTGAGTAGTCGAGGGTGGGGAAGGGTGGGACTCAGAATGAGCAAGAGGTAGGCAACAGTCGTTGTCTCTCAGTGGAGCAGACTGGGTAGCCAAAGAAGAGGAAGGAGTCCAGCAACCACTGTCTCTCGAAGGAGCAAATTGACGAGGGGACAGTATCAAACAATCACTGTCTCTCGGTGGAGAGGACTACAGATCCGGAGGTCATGGAAGCAACTGTACCTGAAAATAAGAGGGAGAAGACTGCCGTTAGCATTGCGACGATCTCCAGGAGATTGTAGCACCAATCGATCCTCCATGTGCTCGAAAGGACTCAGTGCGCATTGGATGCGTCTTATTGCCTTGAGCATAGTACTCTAAGAGCTAATGTAGAACGATCTCTGTGGCCTAGAAAGGAGAGGTGGCACAAGGAGTGCCTGGTGGAATACGCATGTACTCAGGAGGGGTGGGGAGTAAAGATCGACATCGACAGTCTTCGGTGGGATGACCGTTCGTGCCGCAGTAGGAACACCTAGTAGACTGGCAATCTGTCGGTGTTGAAGCCATGGATACTACTGTGCCTTGTTGAAGAAGGAAGAGGTCAGCCACCGTGAACCACGAACCGCAATGTCCGCCTCAAGGGGTGTAAGGGCAGTGTGAAGCACGAACTGCAATGTCCGCCTCAAAGGGTGGTGTTGGATGGTAAGCTCAACACGTGCGGACATTGATGATGGACCGCCTGGCTAGCGTCTACACTTAGCACGTTGGTGGTCATTATGATACTCACATGGCCACTGACTTATCACTTATTATATTTAGTTTGTTACACCTACCTACAGCTAGCAAAGACATAGCGCCAGTCAATTAGTGTAGTCGGTTATGCACTGTTTGACTTAGTAGGCCACTTTCCTTTATATTGTATCTTATCTATACTTTGTGTACATTGTATAGTGTGTGAAAGAAGAAGAAGAAACCAGCAAGAAAACGTTTTGGCCTCCATCTCTCTTCTTGTGTTCTTGAGTGAGCTTCCTCTTGTGTATACAATGTGTGTTTGGCGCAGCAGCTCAAAGAAGTCGCCCCACCACACGATTCTTGACATGGTATCAGAGCTGCGCCACTGAGAGAGGCTGATTTTGAAGACTAAAGTGAATGAGAAGAAGCAAGGTTCGAGCAAGCAAGCAACGAGTAAGAAGCTCTCCCATTCTTCCACTCTCTCTCTCTTGGATAGTGCCTGTGGAGGCACCGGAAGCAGGGTCGAGCAAAAATCTCAGATTGCTGTGAGATTTGGTGTGCAAGCAGATCACTGTATATTCTACAAAAAAAACCCTCTAGGGTATTCCACAGTTATTTTGGGCGTCTGAGGCCGTTTCAAGCCCCGTTTTAGAGCCGCAAGGTTGCAGACAACAATTTCAGGATACACTATGATTCCGACTATATTGACCGAAAGTAGGTGCACAGGTTACAAATTGTGAATTTGTAATTTTTGAGATATTTGCAGGAAGCAAACATAAGGTTTATCTGCAAACAGGTTGCAGATTACATGTACTATTGAGCAATCAGTGAAAAAGGTTGCTTGGTGTATTGTTGTGCACATATTGTGGAAGATTGCAAAAGACTAGCTTGCTATGTTATATCCTTGTTTGTGATAATGGCAGAGAACAGTGGAAATCCTATTATTGAGAAGCTCGACAAGAACAACTACCCTTCATGGAAGTTCTGTGTGACAAACTTCCTCATAGGAAAGGGCATTTATGAATTTGTTTCAGGTGGAAAAAATGAGCCAGAGCTGGGTATCCCTCTGACTGCAGATGAGTTAAAAGCATGGAAAGAGTGGAATGCGAAAGACAAAAAGGTAATGTACTGGCTATCTGCAATTATTGATAATACTATGCTGGGACACATCAGAAATGCAGAAACTTTACATGCAGCTTGGACAATTTTTGAGAGCATGTTTTCAGTAAATACAAAGGCACGAAAGATTCAACTCAAGCAAGAGTTGAATGCCTTGAAGAAAGGGAAAATGTCTGTGTTGAAGGTGAGGAGCATTGCAGATGCTTTAGCAGCGATTGATGCAATGCCGGATGATGATGATTTGGTTTCATCCACTCTGAGTGGCCTTAACAATGAGAAGGCATGGAAATCATTTGTTACTTCAGTATATGTACGGAAGCTGTTTCCAGATTTTGATGAGTTGATCTCTCTCATGATTACTAAAGAGATCAATATGTAGGGTGATTCATCTGAAAGAAATGGTGAACAAGTCCAAGCATTTTACTCGAGTTTAGGAAGGGAACGTGGTAGATCCTCTTCGAGAGGCCGTGGTATGGGACGTATTGGCGATAACCAACAAAACAGGTTCAATCAACAGTTTGGTGAAATGTAGGTTTCTGGAGGCAGAGAAAACAAGCACGGGGAGCTCTAGAGGAAGAGGTGGATGGCAGAATAGAGGTTCTGAAAATTCTGCTATTGTTTGCCATTATTGTAGCAAAACAGGCCATATTGCAGCCCATTGCTATGCAAAGAATGATGATATTCGTAGTGGTAAATTACAGCAAGGAAACTATGCATCGTCTTCACGACAAAATGAAGACAAAAATGAGCATCTGTTTGTTATGCAGCATACGATGAATGCAATTACAAGAAAGGGGACACATGATGATGTATGGTATGTTAATTCAGGTGCATCTAATCATATGACCAGTCATGTTGAATGGTTTGGAGAGATGCAGGACTTACAAAATCCAGGTTATGTGCAGACGGGTGATGATTCATGCCACCCAATTTCACACATTAGAAAGGTTCCCTTGTTCTTATATGATGACCAGACAAAGAGTCTGACAGAAGTATTACATGTACCATCAATTACAAAGAATCTAGTATCTGTTGGCCAAACGGTAGACCAGGGGCTGCAGGTCCGATTCAATGCAAAAGGTTGTTTTGTAGAAGACTTTAATGATAAGTGCAAGTTGGTCGCAAAAGGAAGTAGAGTTGGCCGAATGTTCACTTTAGATGCTAGAATTCCTACAATGGATGCTGCTATGTACGCTAAAGGAAAAGGAGTAGTTACAGATATTGAAATATGGCATAAACGTATTGGACATCCAAATGTGCAAGGGCTGAAATTAATGCAGTCCAAAGGTTTGGTTACAGGATTGCCTTCTTTTAGAGTTGCAGAATTGCATAAAGTCTGTGAAGCATGCCAGTTTGGTAAGCGGGCAACACAACCCTTCTCGCATGATAGAGAAGTGAGTAGAAAAATACTTGATGTAGTGCATACAGATGTTTGGGGGCCTACACAGAATGTATCTCTTGGTGGCAGCAAATACTTTGTCACATATATTGATGATTGTTCAAGGAAGTTATGGGTATACTTCATGAAGATAAAAAGTGATGTGTTTGAGCACTTCAAATCTTTTCAGGCAGCTGTTAAAACGAAAACAGGCTTAAAAGTAAAGTGCTTGAGATCAGATGGAGGGGGAGAGTACCTCTCTAATGAGTTCAGTGGCTTCTTGAGGACTCATGGGATAAAGAGGCAATTTACTTACTGGTATACCCCACAGCAAAATGGTGTTGCAGAAAGAAAAAACAGGCATATTGCAGAAGTTACACGGGCATTAATGGCTAAAAAGAATATACCCAAACATTTTTTGTCTGAGGCTGTCCATACTGCTGTTTACATTACGAACACAACTCTCACAGCTGCGGTTCATGGGATGACTCCTAAAGAATGCTTTACTGGCAAGAAGCCGGATGTATCGCACTTGAAGGTATTTAGCTGTGTTGCATACGTTCATGTGCCAGATGAGCTACGGAAGAATGTAACGTGTCGACCTATTATCTTCATGACACGTCTTAGCAGTCCATCGGAAAGTATATCTAGAAGGCTCTGCCCGGCACTCCCATGGAATCTTACGGCGTTTGCGATCTAGGACTCTCCGCGTCTGCCACGTAGCGGAAGTATTCCAACCGTTCCCACTTAGGACCGACCTGAATTAGGGTTTTCCTATTGGCCATTTCCTAACGGCAACTAACATCGAACCCAAGCAAACTACTTTACGCAGAAACGTCAGGTCCGAACTAGATTCACGCTGCACTTGGTTCAAGGAAAATGGGAAACGAGAGGGATGCGAAGCTCAACCTCTCTACCATAAGGCATAGTCCCATTCCGTTCCCCTAAAACAGCGTAAATCGGAATCAGTCATAACTCTAGGTCAACGCTTTTGTTGTTCGTGTTCTTTGACGAACTGTCCATCCTGATTTTGAGAAAAGTTTCCGGCCAACCGGGACCACCCATCCGTAGGATGGACCTATGGCCACATCCACCGCACTTTCCTCAGGTTGTTTTAGTTATTTAATTACCTAACACATTTAGTTGAACATGTATCAATCAGCTTCCTTAATTAACCTGTTAGGCACTGGTTCCTTCACGTAATCATATCACTTGACATAGAAAAACAATATCAAACAAGTTGCTTGTTAACAGGTTATCATATTTATCTTGGAAATACATAAAGTCCAGCCCGTAGGCTCATCCACAATCCGCCCGAAGGCTATCCGGTAATCCACATGGAATACTAATCCAAGTTTCCGCTCGTAGACTAGTATACGGGCCTCGAGATCCAATCCCGAGTCATGTTAGCCTCTTGTGCAGGGCCCGGAAGGCGAGGGATTTACAGCCAGAGTCCCCCCTGGCATCCAAGCGTCCTCCTGCTCCAAGTAGTGCTCAACGGAGAGACCTCTTGCGGCGGGTTCCGTCCACCTTCCTGGCGCGGTTAACAACCCCCTTGGTTAGGGTCAGGCAGGCAGTCGAGGGTAACTGAAGCTGCCTCTCCCTTCAGGCCTTCAACCTGAAATATTAGATATCCATTTATCTTTTAATTCATTGATCAAACAAAGCAAAACAGTTCTTAAATCTGTAACAAGCACAAACATTTTCCATTGGTCGTTATTGTTGGCCAACTGCTAACGAGTGAATCCTTCTTTTCGAATGCATCCAGCACTCGATCCGAGATGACTTGCGACTTGGCAAGATCCCTTATATCCTAGGTTAGGGTCGTACCCTATTAACCCGACTTGGTCAATACCTTAAGTTCATATGTTATTCCACTTTATTGGTTTATCCTTTGCTCTAAGCAATTATCTTTACCCCAAAAAGATACTATATGAGGACGATTATTCATCCTCTTGCAAGATAACTTGCGTAAGAATCTGCCAACCTCATTCCGAGAATTGGCCATTCCCTTGTGATCCAATCACAAGATCATACGACTCTGCACTTGTTGCACAAGTGTTGCATCGAACTATGGGACTATTCTACCCATCAAATGGAGTCACGAAACAATTTGTTCCTGATTACATTAGGCTAACATTGTCAGTCCCAGGGTTCCAAGTTCCATCTTTTCAGCGAAAGATCCTTAGGAACAAACCCTAGATCACTTCCCAAATATGTTCCGTTGTCCCTACATTCGGTGAATGTGGGCAAGTATTTAGGGTATAGGAGTTTCTGTTTTAGCAAGGTGTAGAAGATCCTTAAGTGTGGATTTTCGTGTGGGGGGACAAAGGGTATGAAGGGCTTTAAGAATGACTTTTTTTTTGTATGGAAAGAAAAAAACTTAAGACCACATGAAGGCCCCTTCAAGTCGACTTTCGGGGAGGGAAGGGGCTTATGGAGCCCTTGGGAGGAAACTTGTGGGAGGGGGGGGGGGGGGGGGGGGGGGGGCGGTAAGTCTTAAGGCCACAGGAGGGTATCTTTAATGGCAATTCAGGAGGGGGAAAAAGGGCCCTAAGGGAGCCTTTAGGAGGATTTAAGGTACGGGAAGAAAAATGACCTAAAAGACCACTTAAGCCCTTTCAAGGAAACTTTGGGGGGAAAAGGGGGCTTATAGGGCTCCAAGGGGGAAATTTGAGGGGGGGAAAAAGGGCTTTAAATAGGCCCACATAAAGGGGGGCTTATTAAGGCCTTTGGAAGGATTTGTGTGGAGCCACGTGGAGGGAGGTGGCTCCCCTTGCGCAGCGTGGCGACGGCCAGGGCTGCTGTGACGGTGTGCAGGCGGCAACGGCGGCTGATACGGCAGCTTATTGCGTCTTCAATCTCTCTCTCCCTCCCGATTCTTGCACCACGAGCCTCACTCTCTCCCTCCCTGCAATTTGACGGCGTTGGCTGTCAGCCTCTACGGCAATCCTCCCCTCAATTTAAATAGGGAAGGGGATAAGATCCTCCCTCCCCCAACGCATCGAGCCGCATGGTTCATAGCCTAAGCAAGCTCCAGCAAGGAGCTTGCTTTCACATGCTATTCCCCTCTTCCTCCAGCTTGACAGTCGGCTGGACGAGAGGGGAATAATTTTTAAAATTTTTGCTTTTATCAAATTAAATTATCCTTACAAAAAGAGGGTTCACGCGCTGTTGGAAGTTCGATATGTCACATTCTCTCCCCCTTGGAGAAATCGAGATGTCCTCATCTCGAGATAAACTGGGGATATTGATGGTTGAGAGTGCTTTCATCTATCCAAGTGGCATCCTCTTCGGGATAATCTTTCCACTGGATGAGGCATTCTCTCAAGATTCTGGATCTCAGTTGTCTTTCTCTAACATCTAAGATCCTGTCAGACCTTAGTTCAAGGACTCCTTGACTAGGCATTACAACTTGTTGGTCATCAAGTACATGGTCAGGATTAGGTACATACTTCTTCAATAGGCTGATATGGAATACATTATGAACTTTTAGGTACTCAGGGAGTTGTAGTTTATAAGCATTAGGTCCTAGGCACTTCAGGATCTTGTACGGTCCACAATACCGTAGACTTAGCTTCTTCCAATCACCTAAGGATAGGGAACTCTGCTTAGGGCGTACACGAATGAAGACCATGTCTCCTTCTTCGAAGACTCTATCTTGACGCCCCAAATCCGCGTATGCCTTCTGTCTATCCTTGGCAACTTGGATGTCCTGTCTTATTGACTTTATTTGGTCATCCATCTCTTCCAACATCTGCCTTGAAGCTTCAACCCTCAAGGTTGGATCTGAGAAGTTTAGGGGACTTCGGCAGTCATGACCATACAATGCTTGGAAAGGGATCATCTAAATCCTTTGTTGATAAGAAGCATTGTAGGCAAATTTAACCAAAGGCAAGTATTGAATCCACCTTTTTGGCTCACGACAGCAGTATGCCCTAAGCATATCCTCGATGACTTGATTGACTCGCTCTGTTTGGCCATCCGTTTGGGGATGGTAAGCTATGCTAAAACAGAGTTGAGTCCCAATGGCTTCAAAAATAGCTCTCCAGAAGTGTGATGTGAAGAGAGAATCACAATCACTAATGATTCTTCTGGGTAGCCCATGTATCTTGAATATCCCCTTGATAAACAATCTTGCAATGTCGAGGCTTTATAGTTTGTCTTTACTGGAATAAGGTGTGCAACCTTAGTTAGCATGTCAACCACAATCATGATGGAGTTGTATCCTCCCTGAACCTGGGGTAAGCCAACAACAAAATCCATACTGATGAATTCCCATTTCATTTGGGGAATGTTAAGCGGTTGCAGCTTCCCTGGCATCTTGACATGTTCGGCTTTAATACGTTGACAAGACAAACACTCGATGACATATTTGAGAACGTCACCTTTAAGCCACTCCTAATGGTAGCTCTTCCTAACTGCATTGAGAGTCTTGGCATAGCCAGGATGTCCTGAGAAAGGGGAATCATGAGCTTCCCACAATATCTTCTGCTTAAGTGACTGACTTGCCGGTATACACAGCCTCGTTCTATAGTAGATAAGTCTACTATTGATAGAGAATTTATGATACTTAGCCTACAGCTTTTGGTTCTGATCCTTGATAGAGATTTCCCTTAGCATCGTTTGGTAGGTTGGATCATGGCATGCATCCTCTCTAGCTAACTCAAGTATTGGATTGTTTGGCATAGATACTTTTGTCGCTAGGGATCTAGCTGTTGATGGATTCTGCAAGATTAGGGAATTAAGAAATGCCTTGCGACTAAGTGCATCGGCAACTACATTTTCTTTTCCCGGTCGGTACTTGATTTCAAAGTCATACTCTTCCAGTACTTCAATCCACCGACGTTGCCTCATGTTGAGCTCGTTCTAGGTAAAGATCCACTTGAGGCTCTTATGGTCAGTTACTAGAGTAAACTTATTACCTAACAGGTAGTGTCTCCAAAGCTTTAGAGCATGGATGACAGCTAGCAATTCAAAATCATGGGTAGCATAATTCTTCTCATGACTCTTCAGTTTCCTTGAAGAGTAAGCTACCGGGTGATCTTCCTGCATGAGCACACATCCTAAGGCAAGTGTGCTAGCATCAGTTACTACCTCGAACTCCTTATTGAGGTCTGGAAGCTTTAGGATAGGTGCTGATACCAAACTTTGCTTCAACCTATCGAAGCTAGTTTGTTCGGGAGTTAACCATGCAATGGATGTTTGCTTCTTCAGTAAGTCCGTCAAAGGTGCTGCAATCAAAGCATAGTTTTTTATGAAGACCCTATACCATCCTATCAATCCAAGAAAGCTGCGTATTTCTTTGACAGATGTTGGTATTGGCCATTCTAGCGCATCTCTGACCTTAGCTGGGTCCACTGAGATTCCTTCCGCTGATACTATGAATCCCAGATATTCAATCTGACGTTTGAAGAATGCACACTTCTTCATCTTAGCATACTGCTTATGTGACATCATTGTTTCAAGGACAATCTGAAGTTGGGTTTCATGATCTTCTTCCTATTTAGAATAGACTAAAGTGTGGTCGAAGAAGACGAGCACGAAATCATCAAGAAATGGCCTAAAAATATCCTGCATTAACCTGTTGCAGGTGGCAGGTGCATTCGTAAGCCCGAAGGACATAACTAAGAACTCAAAGTGTTCATATCTTATACTGAAGGCCGTCTTTGGGATATCTTCTTTCTTGATCCTTATCTGATAGTAACCCGACCTAAGATCAACTTGGAGAAGATCTTTGCACCCTGAAGACGATCAAGAAGCTCATCTATTCTAAGAATAGGATACTTGTTCTTGACAGTTGATTGATTCAGCCCTCTGTAATCAATACATAGTCAAAGCGTTCCATCTTTCTTTTTCTGGAACAATACTAGAGCTCCCCATGGTGAACTGCTAGGACGGATGTAGCCCTGATCTAGCAATTGCTTGAGTTGCTTCTTCAGCTCAATTGCTTCTAGTATGGACATTCTATAAGGTCTCTTTGCAATTGGCGCAGCTCCCAGTACTAGCTTAATCTCATGATCCACTTCTCTTTGAGGCGGGAGTTTTGTCAACTCTTCAAGGAATACGTCCGCGTATTCCTTTAGCCAAGAAGGTCCTTCACTAGACTCTTGCTTCTGATCTAACTGGTTGAGCTTAATTAAGTAGACAGGTAGTCCTTTTTTTACTCCTTTTATAATCCGAGATGCCTTGGCCAATTGAATTTTTGGACTTCCAACCTCTCCTTGAGTTGTGCCTAATTCCCTTTCAGAGTTTCGAAAGGAAACTTGGCCCTTCCCACACAATAAATGTTTGCGTCGTTAGGCGTAAGCCAATCCATTCCGAGTAGGCACTCATGGATACCTAAATTCATGACTCTGAATTTGACCGAAGTCTTCTTTCCTCCCAGAAAGAATTCCACCTTAGCAGTTTGCCTAGTACAAGTAACCTCACGACCATTTGCCAGTTCCACAAGCAAGGTAGGTGCTTCTACTGTGGCTATTCCTAATCTTTTTGCACAAGCTGGTGAAATAAAGGAGTGTGTACTGCCACAATCAATCAAGGTCTTGAAACTTTTACCTTGATAGTCTGACGGTGTCTAAATCACTGAGAACTGGCGATTCGGGCCTTTCTTGTGTAGAGCGGCATGGACTATCACCCTTTCAAACTCTGCTTCCATGGTCGGATCTTCTTCTTCTTCTTCTTCGTACATTTGCTTATTGGCAACGCAGGCGGTTCTTCCTCTGCCTCGGATAGCGGCTCCTTGACCACGACCCGTTCCTTGGAAAGGCGCTTGGCAATGTCCTCCTCCAAGTTTGGGACATTGCCTCTTGAAGTGACCAGGCTCGTTGCAGTGGAAACAACGGAGGTTTCGGCCATTGCTTTGAGTAGGAACAAAGTTGTTGACGTTATTAGTCCTTGCTTTCTTTCTTTGTCCCTGATTATGACCTTGAACTCTCTTCATTTGAGGCCTGAATGCTCCTCTATTCGGGTCATTATAAGACCAAGTTTTGTTACCCCTTGGTCTAGCCTGCACCTCCTGAATTATAGGCGCAGCTCAAATGAGAGCATCTTGAAGATCTGATGGACGCATAGATTCGAGATGGGTATTTACTCGTGGATTTAAACCAGCACAAAATTTGGACACCTGTTGTGTCATGTCCATCTGTGGCGCATACTTAAAAAGTGAGACAAATTTAGAGTAGTATGCGGCAAGAGTGAGTCCCAACTGTTTTAGCTCGTAAAACTTATTCATTTTCTACATGCGATATGCAGGTGGTAAGTATCTTCCCTGCACGGCTTTCTTCAGCTTCTCCCACGTAACGGATCCTTCTGCGATCCCTTGATCCCTGCACCATTGCTTCCACCAAAGCCTGGCTTCGCCGGTGAGCTTTAGCTTGGCGAGCATAGCCTGATTGGCGGGTGCAGTACTGGCTGCTTCGAAGTAATCCTCCATGAATTCAATCCAAATTTCAGCATCTGCTTGGATGGACCTGCCTCTCCCGTCAAATTCGGGCGGCTTAATCTGCTTGAGAAGAAACTTCTTCTCCTGGATTACAGCAGTACTTGATGTAGGAGGCGAACTAGGAACCTGTACCTGGGGTTGTACCTGGATAAAGATTTCTTAACGTTATTACACGATAATCGTTATTGAGTTTTATTTCATCTCCAATTCTGCTATCAACCAAGCAATCTAACCACTTAACTTTTTATCAATTCTCATGCACAATCAGACATTGATAAAAAGAAGTCTTATTTGTATTTATATGAGCATAGCCCTTTTGGAATACAACATTTCCTGCGATGATAAGCCAACTGTTACATTTAGTTTGGGGAGAATAATGTTATATTACATTTATCTATAGGAACTGTATAATAGTATGGTTTCGGGTCATGGATCTTCAGGAATCGGTAAGTCATTGGAAGTTCAGGGTATCATTTCCTTTGGAACCCATTCTTCTCATAGCGCCCCAACACTTTAATCCTGTTGGCAGGGATTACACGAGTTACTTCCTCATATACATATGAGTCCAGTTCAACCCTCTGACCTTGAATATGTAAAGTTGAGTTTACGTGAGCTTCCACAAAAATGAATAGCTTCACGACTTTTAGGTCTTCCAACCACTTGATTCTCTTTAGGTTGGTTTGTAGGTAAGCAAACCGGTGGCCGGCTATATAGTAGATTTCTGAGGCACCCGTCCATCTTCATTCCATGTACAAAGGCGATGGATTATAGATTCGCTCTAGGATGTTCATCATCTCAACCCTTTGTTGTTAATCAAGGGAATGCATCGCGGCCATAAACATGACTCGGAACACTAAGAACTTGTTCCACGCTTCGTAATTCTGCAAGATAGCATTGAAAGTAAGGAAATGTTTGGACAGCAACATTTGCTTTACTTTATCTTATTAAGATCTTATAAAAACAATTCCGTTGTTGGTTGGCTCTGCTACCAACTGTAACGTGTCCACCTATTATCTTCAGGACACGTCTTAGCAGTCCATCGGAAAGTATATCTAGAAGGCTCTGCCCGGCACTCCCATGGAATCTTACGGGGTTTGCGATCTAGGACTCTCCGCGTCTGCCACGTAGCGGAAGTATTCCGGCCGTTCCCACTTAGAACCGACCTGAATTAGGGTTTTCCTATTGGTCATTTCCTAATGGCAACTAACGTCGAACCCAAGCGAACTACTTTACGCAGAAACGCCAGGTCCAAAGTGGATTCACGCTGCACCTGGTTCAAGGAGAATGGGAAACGAGAGGGATGCGAAGCTCAACCTCTCTACCATAAGGAATAATCCCATTCCGTTCCCCTAAAACAGCGTAAATCGGAATCAATCATAACTCTAGGTCAACGCTTTTGTTGTTCGTGTTCTTTGACGATCTTCCTACTGTCCATCGTGATTTTGAGAAAAGTTTCCGGCCAACCAGGACCACCCATCCGTAGGACGGACCTATGGCCACATCCACCGCACTTTCCTCAGGTTGTTTTAGTTATTTAATTACCTAACACATTTAGTTGAACATGTATCAATCAGCTTCCTTAATTAACCTGTTAGGCACTGGTTCCTTCACATAATCATATCACTTGACATAGAAAAACAATATCAAACAAGTTGCTTGTTAACAGGTTATCATATTTATCTTGGAAATACATAAAGTCCAGTCCGTAGGCTCATCCACAATCCGCCCGAAGGCTATCCGGTAATCCACATGGAATACTAATCCAAGTTTTCGCTCGTAGACTAGTATGCGGGCCTCGAGATCCAATCCCGAGTCACGTTAGCCTCTTGTGCAAGGCCCGGAAGGCGAGGGATTTACAGCCAGAGCCCCCCCTGGCATCCAAGCGTCCTCCTGCTCCAAGTAGTGCTCAACAGAGAGACCTCTTGCGGCGGGTTCCGTCCACCTTCCCGGCGCGGTTAACAACCCCCTTGGTTAGGGTCAGGCAGGCAGTCGAGGGTAACTGAAGTTGCCTCTCCCTTCAGGCCTTCAACCTGAAATATTAGATATCCATTTATCTTTTAATTCATTGATCAAACAAAGCAAAACAGTGTTCTTAAATCTGTAACAAGCACAAACATTTTCCATTGGTCGTTATTGTTGGCCAACTGCTAACGAGTGAATCCTTCTTTTCGAATGCATCCAGCACTCGATCCGAGATGACTTGCGACTTGGCAAGATCCCTTATATCCTAAGTTAGGGTCGTACCCTATTAACCCGACTTGATCAATACCTTAAGTTCATATGTTATTCCACTTTATTGGTTTGTCCTTTGCTCTAAGCAATTATCTTTACCCCAGAAAGATACTATATTAGGACGGTTATTCATCCTCTTGCAAGATAACTTGTGTAAGAATCTGCCAACCTCATTCCGAGAATTGGCCATTCCCTTGTGATCCAATCACAAGATCCTACGACTCTGCACTTGTTGCACAAGTGTCGCATCGAACTATGGGACTATTCTACCCATCAAATGGAGTCACGAAACAATCTGTTTCTGATTACATTAGGCTGACATTGTCAGTCCTAGGGTTCCAAGTTCCATCTTTTTAGCGAAAGATCCTTAGGGACAAACCCTAGATCACTTCCCAAATATGTTCCGCTATCCCTACATTCGGTGAATGTGGGCAAGTATTTAGGGTATAAGAGTTTCTGTTTTAGCAATACGTGCGACTATGTCACGTATTAAATCCTAGTGAGATCTTTGGAATTGAATTAACTCTTTCTAGAAACGAGTACTCCACGGGTTTAGGTGTTTAGGTTTATGCCAATTTGTTTAATTCTTGAAGATAATTACGCTATCATTTCCATAAACACATGACTCATTGTCTACGCGTAAATTGATTTTCAACCCTAACTTATCGATTTAAGATCAAGCATAGGTTAAGTTATAGCCTAATTCCAATTAATCATCCTATAACTTGCGAGCAAGATTCACGCTAAACAAGCAACCTTTTACTAATAATTATGCAGTTGAAAAACAATAATTTATCAATTTATGCAACTTAGCAATCATTTCATGCCTTGCACTTTCCTATGGATTCTTACCACTTCCCATGATGACTCATTGCGAAGAAGATATGGCCTAATAATGCAACATGATTTTATACTTTCATGCTTAAACGAAGTGCATTATCTTAATTCTATTTTGTAAATATGGACAATAATCTAAGTTCAGTTCATTGAATGCACAAAAACTACTTACCAGGAACGCATATCAATCTTCAGCTCACTTTATTTTGTTCATTTTATTAATAATACTAATGACTGAATTCCTCCGTTGCGTGTTAATTTTTTTTAAAGCATTAAGACGAAAAATGCATCCTTTTTCCAAAAATCATCTATGCCCAATTGAATTATAACGACGTAAAATCAAATTTGGAAGAAAAACCTGGACTTGTGGTGAGATGTCCACGTGGATGCTAGGAGACGATCCTCCTGCGGTTGCGCCTTGGGCTTTCTTAGGAGGCATCCCGAAAGCAGCCTTCCCGTCGTGGATGCAGCTTTGCAACTCCTTTTTGAGATTCCACCGTAGCTCCCTTTGTGATAACTTGCACCGTCCGTCGGAAGAGGTTTTAGAAGGCTTCCTCCTTGAAGTAGGGATTTCACGAAAAAGGGGGTGCTTAAACTTCGGGAGGGTTTTAAACGGTCTTTCGAAGGTAAGGCTTCTCTAAGGCCATGGAAAGGAGACTTTTTCTTGAATCCCGAGGGGGGAAGGGAATACCAACCCTCGTAGCTAGGGTTCCCAGAAGAACCTCGAAAAGGGGGAAAATGGGTGTAGAAGATCCTTAAGTGTGGATTTTCGTGTGGGGGGACAAAGGGTATGAAGGACTTTAAGAATGACTTTTTTTTTTGTATGGAAAGAAAAAAACTTAAGACCACATGAAGGCCCCTTCAAGTCGACTTTCGAGGGGGAAAGGGGCTTATGGAGCCCTTGGGAGGAAACGTGGAGGGGGGGGGAGCATGGGGGGGGTGTTAGTCTTAATACCACAGGAGGGTACCTTTAATGGCAATTCAGGAGGGGGGGAAAGGGCCCTAAGAGAGCCTTTAGGAGGATTTAAGGTACGGGAAGAAAAAGGACCTAAAAGACCACTTAAGGCCTTTCAAGAAAACTTTGGGGAGAAAAGGAGGCTTATAGGGTTCCAAGGGGGAAATTTGAGGGGGGGGGAAAAGGGCTTTAAACAGGCCTACATGAAGGGGGGCTTGTTAAGGCCTTTGGAAGGATTTCTGTGGAGCCACGTGAAGGGAGACGGCTCCCCTTGCGCAGCGTGGCGACAGCCAGGGCTGCTGTGACGATGTGCAGGCGGCAACGGCAACTGATACGGCACCTTACGGCGTCTTCAATCTCTCTCTCCCTCCCGATTCTTGCACCACGAGGCTCACTGTCTCCCTCCCTGCAATTTGACGGCATTGGCTGTCAGCCTCCACGGCAGTGCTCCCCTCAATTTAAATAGGGGAGGGGATAAGATCCTCCCTCCCCCAACGCGTCGAGCCGCATGGTCCATAGCCTAAGCAAGCTCCAGCAAGGAGCTTGCTTTCACATGCTATTCCCCTCTTCCTCCAGCTCAACAGTCGGCTGGAGGAGAGGGGAATAATTTAAAAAATTTTACTTTTATCAAAGAAAATTATCCTTACAAAAAGAGGGTTCACGCACTCTTGGAAGTTCGATATGTCACAAAGAAGCTTGATCCAAAGGCACAAAAATGTATTTTTATTGGATACTCTTTAGAGCAGAAAGGGTATCGCTATTATAACCCTGTCACAGGTGAGTTCAAAGTGAGCAAGGATGTTATCTTTGATGAGATGGGAAGTTGGTATACACCTGCTGGTGATGTTTTGGATGATGATAATGATCAGGATAGCTATGTGCAAAAAGATAAACAAGAATCACGGAGTCTTAGTGGACCAGAAACATCATCTAGTACTACACCTACAATGAGCCCTTGGTCTGGGAGACTAAGGAGTAGCCCCATACCTTCAGGTAGATCTATAAGTGTTGTAGGGAAGAACAAAGGAAAGAAGAAAGTGATGGATGGTAATAATGCATCTACCAGTCATTTGGGATTTGATAGATATTCTAGTGGTTCAAAGAGTTTGAATGATGAGCTTGGCATTCTTTCAGTCAGGACGCCAGGTGTACACAGAGCTCATAGTAATGTAAAGGCTCCATTGAGTGATCCGGTGATACGCAGATCTAGCAGGGTCAGATACCCTGTTAAAAGATTTGGTTTTGAAGGTTATACAACTCACCATTATGCTTATATGGTGAAACTAGTTGAGGATGTTGAGTCCACTTGTTTTGAGGATGCTGTTGGTCATGCTCATTGGGATACAGCAATGGATGATAAGATGGCCGCATTACAAGCCAATAAGACTTGGGATTTGGTAACCTTACCTAAGGGTAAGAAAGCTATTGGCTGTAAGTGGGTTTACAAAGTCAAACATAATGCAAATGGTTCAGTTAGCAGGTATAAGACTAGGCTGGTTGCAAAAGGCTATGCTTAAACATATGGCATAGATTATGAAGAGACATTCAGTCCAGTTGCTAGGATGGCAACTGTTAGGTGTGTGATTGCCTTGGCAGCAGCCAAAGGTTGGAGTTTGCAGCAAATGGATGTTAAGAATGCCTTCTTGCATGGTGAATTGCAATAAGTGTATATGGAGCAGCCAACAGGTTACGAGGATTTAGAGCATCCCACATATATGTGCAGGTTAAAGAAGGCGCTCTGTGGGCTCAAGTAAGCACCTAAAGCATGGTCTGACAAGATTGGAGAGTATCTTGTCAATATTGGATTTTGTATTTCTAATATTGATCACTCACTTTATGTGAGAAAAGGAGATGCAGATTTAGTCATCATAGTCATCTATGTGGATGACTTGATTATTACGGGTGACAGTAACAATGGGATTGCTGAAGTTAAGGACTTCTTGAAGAAAAAGTTTAAGATGAAAGATTTGGGTGAGCTGAGATACTTTCTTGGTATTGAGGTGATCAGATGTGATGATGGTATATGGCTGTCCCAAAGGCAGTATGGCTTGGATATGTTATCCAAGTATGGTATGACAGCATGTAAGCCTCTTTCAATACCATTGGAACAAAATGTAAAGTTAAGTGCTTATGTTGGGGATGAGATAGAAGACCCTACTATGTTCAGGAGGATAGTAGGGAGTTTGATTTATATGACTATCACAAGGCCAAACTTGAGCTATGTTGTTAGCCTTGTCAGTCAGTTTATGCATATGCCTAGAAAGCCTCATTTGGATGCAGTTAGACGTATATTGAGGTATGTGAAGTCCACTTTACATTATGGACTTTTTTATGAGGCAGATAAGGACGTACAGGTCTTTGGATACACAAATGCAGATTGGGCTGGTAGCATGTCAGACAGAAGATCTACAAGTAGATTCATGTTTTCCCTTGGTACTGCAGCAATTACATGGAGCAGCAAAAAGCAACCTACAGTTGCTTTATCGAGTACAGAGGCTGAGTATAGAGGTACTGCGATGGCAGTATATGAGGTGGTATGGTTGCAAAAGTTATTAGGTGATTTGGACGTGCAGGGAGATGGTCCAGTTGTCATTCATTGTGACAACATGAGCAGCATACAGCTAGCTAAGAATCCAGTGTTCCATGCTAGGACAAAACACATTGAGGTGCACTACCACTTTGTGAGAGAGAAGGTACTTGCAGGAGAGATTGACTTGGTATATGTTAGCACACAGAATCAGATAGCTGACATTTTCACAAAGGCATTGGGTGCAGAGAAGCTTCGAAATTTCCGAAGCTTACTTGGAGTTGCAGAGATAGATTTGAGCTTGAGGGGGAGTGTTGAGATGGCAAGCTCAACACGTGCGGACATTGATGCTGGACCCCTTGGCTAGATGAGTCCACATGTCTACACTTAGCACGTTGGTGGTCATTATGATACTCGCATGGCCACTGACTTATCACTTATTATAATTAGTTTGTTGCACCTACCTATAGCTGGCAAAGACATAGTGTCAGTCGATTAGTGTAGTCGGTTATGCACTGTTGGACTTAGTAGGCCACTTTCCTTTATGTTGTATCTTATCTATACTTTGTGTACATTGTATAGTGTGTGGAAGAAGAAGAAGAAACCAGTAAGAAAACGTTTTGGCCTCCATCTCTCTTCTTGTGTTCTTGAGTGAGCTTCCTCTTGTATATACAGTGTGTGTTTGGCACAGCAGCTCAAGCAAGTCCCCCCACCACATGATTCTTGACAGGTGGGAGTGTAGTGGAAGGGCTGGAAGTGAGCTGCCAATGGGAGAAGGATGTAACCAGCAATACAACCAATAGAAAAACGCAAGTGAGGAGAGAGAAAGACTAAAAACACAAGTGAGGAGAGAAAGATTAAAAACGCAAGAAAAAACAACAGCAGCAGTTAATATGCTGAAATCAGCTCCAAACAGTGTGTGATAGGCTAGAAATAGGTGCCAGACTGTTGTAGACAGCAATGGCGAGCTTGGACCGTGATGTCCTTCATGTTTGGGGTGTGGGCAGCAAGCTGAAACACCTGAAATCTGCAAAAACGAGATTGTTTTCTGAATGGAGAGTGATCAGCAATAGTCGTTCTACTGTAAACAATTGCAAACTGCGGATGGAAGACTGGAAACAGGCGCCAAATTGTAGACGACAGCAAGGGACAGCTGAGACTGCGATGTCCTCCGCGAAAGGGGTGTGGGCAACAAGCTGAAAACACATGAAACCTGCAAAAACGAGATTTTGATGTAGCGGAAGAAGAAGAAGTGGATGCCGAACCCGCCACCGGTCTTTGCCTTCACTGGAGTTGAGGATCTTTGCCACTGTTTGAGCAGAACCGGCTCTAATACCATGTCAAAAGATGACGTACTAGCGAGACAGTAGGGTTTGCGGGGAGGAACTCAGAGTGAACTCAACAAACATGGAGAAGAGAAGAGAAGAGAGAAGAAACTCTGATGAATGGAATGATGAAGTTCAGAATCATGGAGTGAATTTGATACAAGGAAATAAGGGTGCCGTAGCACAAGGAAGATGATGAAGACAGCCACAAACCACAACCGCAATGTCCTCTTGAAGGGGTGTGAGGGTAGTAGAGAGGCTGGAGAGAAGAGGTGATAGACTGAATGAATCAGCCATGAGGAATGAATAAGAGAGTGGCCTATAAATAGGCACAGTCAGTCTAGGATGGCGCCCCTTTTTGGGGCTGCAAACCCTAAACGCAAAACGCAAAAACGCAAAAACCCAAACTGCGGGTGAAGGGTGAAGGGTTTCTCAACAACGGACACGCAGGCTGTATGGATGCTGACATCAGCAAAAAAAAAAGTAACACAAGTCGCCTGCTAGTTGGAGCAGCAGTCACCTAATCAACAAGGGTGAAAACAATCCTGAAATCAGTAAGAAAACACAGCAAGAGCACTAATCCTGAAATCTGATACCATGTAAGAAGTGGTGCACCAATGGAAGCATAAACATGTGCTGAAATAAACTGTTGAACACAAGACAAAAGAAAAAAAAGAGAGAACACAATATAGATGAAAACTCAGATGTATGCTCGGAAAATGGAATCCATATACCAAGACATAAGACAATACAGAAGCAATGTGAGTCACCGGATATGGAGGCACTGGCACATGCTCCCTCTCCCCAAGAACTGTCAAGTGATGAATAAATGAGGCGGAGGAAGCCTAAGAATATATAGGCCAAATAAATGCCATAAAATATGACTTGCTGCAAATAATGCGAAGTCCCCATAAATACTGACAAATAAAATGCCTAAAATATCTCTAGTGCCTAGCCTGTTGTACCACATGTACAGACTCAGCCACACACATTACTTGCATTAGAAAGTAGCAGGAGGGGTAGTTAGCCCCTTTCCCTTCTTTGAAGAAGATGACCTCTCTTTTGTGCCTTGGCCTTTACCTTGGCCGGAGGATTTGAGTGGGAGTTGGAAGAGGATGAGGATGACTTGTTGGAAGAGTCAATATCCTGCGTCTTCTTCTTCTTCTTCTTCTTCTACAAAGTCACTATCTCCTTACAGTCCTTGCACAAATGTCCCTTCTTACCATAGTGATAGCATTGGGCCTTCAACTTCTTCTTGTCACCCCTATTGGAAGCTGCAAATGCCTCATGATGGCCACTATACCCAGATGGAATCCTCTCACATAATCTCAATGATGCCTCATGCTTAAGCAACATTGAGGGCATATGTGTGAAATTAGTTGGTATCAAGGATGTCTAGGCCAGCAAAGCATTGGCTACTCCAAACTTCAGAGAGAGCTTATAGAGCACAATCCCCACAAGATGAGTCTTTGGAAGTGGGGACTGCATGTGTTAAAGTCAATCTTGTACGTGTGTAATACGAACCAAGAAAGGGTGAAGAATATCTTTAGGCTCAAACTTCATATGTTGGAGCTGTCCATAAAGGTGTTATATATGCTCAATACCCCACCCTCGTAAGGGGCCACCAATGATCCATGGTGCTTAAAGTTGTAAGGCCCCCATTATGAGGAGAAGCCATGTGTGAGCCATGATATTGGTTGAGTCCCGACTTGTATGTTAGATAAGGTCTATGTGATCCATGGCAAAAAGTGACCGTTGTGGTTGTAGCCATTAGGTCACATAGAGTAGTTGTTAGCAGATTAGTCAGTTCATGGGGGTCATCCCTCACGACTCTCTAGTGCCAAAGAGGGAGTGTCAAAGGGCAGTGGGATGAGGTAGATGAGCCTCGTCTATACAAGTATACAAGTGCAAAGGATCCAAGAGTTCACTTCTGAAGTCTAGCAAGTTTTGAAATTCGGAAGTTGAGATTGACATCCAAGTTCATGATGGGTTGTTTCTTGACGAAGAATGGGATTGGCTCCTGGTCCAAGCCCACATGAGGGGATAGTCTAGTAGACAGCTGAGAATCCATGGTTACATATGCTCAAAGGCATTGCTGTGACAGCCTACAAGAATGGTCGTGTGCTACTGCGAGGCATTGTTTGATACACATATAGAGTTGCTATCATTCTTTTCTATTTTCAAGAGTTGATATAATCAATATCAATATCAAGTTCTCTCCAAGGTATCTTGGTGGTGGCTTGATCACCCACTGCTTAAGTGTCCATGGTCCTATTTTGTTGTGTGGACTCTAATGAGTCATTATCATTGTATCATTGTATTGCATCAGATCACCCATGATCTAAGACAAGGTGTTAGCAAATTAGTTAGCTCATAAGTGTGTATGTGCATGTGTATTTGTGAGTTGGGCACACGATATTACTAGCCATTTTTTTAGTGTCTATTTCTGTGGTTTTTAGCAAGCTTTGGCAGGTCAATATTATTTTTAGGCCATCATGGTACTGGCCAACCTGATGCATTTTAGATATCAGTTTTTCCTACTTATTCTAGACTCCCTCCTCCGCATTCATTCATTGACTTGCAAACTTCCAAATAAAGTTTTGTTGAAGCAAGGGTGCCAGTGTCAATGCCCACATACTTGATGACTCACTATTATATGCGAGTCTCATGTTTAGTATATGGATTCCATTTCTCGAGCATAACTTTTTTAGTGGGTGCCCACAAAGTGATGCGCCACGCTAGACAACTTATGCCTATAAATAGACAGTCACTTTCTTCATTCTTCACCACTCTCTTCATTCATTCTTCACCTCTCTCTTTAGTCATTCTTCACTACCTTCTTTAGTCACCACCACCACTTCCCTTCTCTCACCAATCCCTTCCACTGCCCTGAAAACCCCTTCAGGAGGACATTGCAATTCGTGGCTCGTGGCTTCCTTCACCCTTCATCATCTGCTTCACGCATCCTCTTCCATCATCAAGCCTTGCATTTGGAGCATCTTACCTGGTGTCACCATCATCTACTTGGTATCAATACCTTTCTCCTTCAAGCTCCACCTTCACCTGCATTATTTTAGTTTGGAGGTCTTCTCCTTGCTTGGCGTCATCATCTCCAACTTGGCGTCAACATCCTAGCCCCTGGCGGCAGTCTACATCACCGAGCGTCAATGATTTCATCAATTGTCTATCACAAGGGCTACTAGGACCTATGTTTGCAGCTTTGACTCCTTCTCCATTGTAGAGGCGAGCACAAGCTCAACCGCCAAGACCCACGGAACGCTTATTGTTCAAGCATTTCAAGCGAGTACTAATGGCTACCTCTCACATAGCCGACAAGCTATCCATATCTACAAGTGTACTGAGCTTACCTCCATGCTCGATCGACTTGCCTCCTCCCCCAAGCACTCTGGTAGCTCCATGATTCAAGTGCAAGCTTCAAGCGAGCTCCATTCTCAAGCTCCACGCTCCAAGCTCCATTTCCGCGAGCAAGACAAGAGAAGAGAAGAGAAGAGAAGAAGAGAGGAGAAGATGAAAAGCTTCTCCACCACGGTCCCTCACCCTCATACACTCACTCCCTCACACTCACACTTCCTCTCTCAAGCACAAGCTCAAGCAAGCAAGAGCAACAAGAAGAAGAAGAAGAAGACGAAGAGAGCTACTTTTGGCCACACACAAGAATGAGCTTCTCGTTCACTTTTCAACTTTATATACAAAACCCTAAATCCCTTTTAGACGGTCATCCCCTTATCCCCTTTTTTACATGGCCAGCCGTAGTCTAGGTCATTTTTCCCATTGTCCCCCTATCTTCCTAGCTTCCTTTCTATCGCCCATCCACCTTTACAATTTGCACAAGTGAGAGCCTGGCGCTCTTAAAATAAATCATGGTGTGCCTTGTGCTCTTTTACAAAAGTATTGACTTGCGTTTTTTCTTGTGCGTCTTTCTCCTTAATTTAGGATTTTTTTGCACTTATTGTGTTTCCATATTTTTCTTGACGCGCCTTCATCTTCCGTTTCACTTTTGCATTGGCCTTGTCTTCTACTTTAGATTTTCCAGGTTTTCCACCTTGTTCATCTGAGGGTTAACATTAATCCCCTTCTAGACGAGTGCTATCCCATGGCACTCATGGTCAAAGATAGCAAGCTTTGGCATGCACCGAAGACATGGGTGGAAGGGATTGTTGTGGTTTTCCGTGGATAAGTTTTGGTGGTGGTGTGGATAAAGGTCGTAGGGGGCACATTGTTGGCCTGATTGACGAGCGATAGGGTTGTTTTTTGTTGGGAGTTGCACTTATAGTTGGCACATGCGTTGATATTCTGGGGATTCTGTGGGCGTCGATTCTTTAGTGGGCTTACAGGATGATAAAGAATAAGAACTCAGAGTTGAGTGTTGATGAAGAGCTTACGGTATTTTTGTTGTAGTCTTCAATACCTGCAATTGAAAACCTCTCATATATGGTCTCTCCCTGGGGGTAGTGCTAGTCTTCTTATCGTGCACAAGACATAGTTTGATTAGTTTAGGAGACAAGTGGAACTCTAAGCAAGCTCTTGCGAGAGTATTATCTTGCATTTGAGGACCCAAACTGTGTATAGATTGTGGTGCAAATATTATGTGAGTGCACGTGCATACTTAGATAGTACGTAGTTATGCTGGTTTGGTTCCTCGTAGCAATTGTGTGGATGAAGCGAGGGTTCAATGGGGTGGAACAAATTGTCGATGTTGAGGAGAAGTACATTTGAAGGCTTCTTGAGACATTATTTGTGTTTTTGTCAACATGTAGGATAATTGAGCATATTGATGCCAAGCTTAGATTGCAAAGGCTGAGAGTAGATTTGATCGGGTAGTAAGGGCCTTCAATGTCGGTGGTTGATCGCCATTGTGGAGTATACCTGAAAAAGAAAAAGGAAATGCACTACCTGGGGATGCGTCTACCTCACTGTGCAGTATTACATGGTGTCCATGCTAGTGAAGCTGGGAATTGGGTCGAACTTCAAGGAAGCCTGTGGTGTTGTCCCACACTTGTTGAGGACCCAGTTTGTGTACAGGGGAGATGTGGGTGTCACTTAGGGAGACAGATCTAACCATAGGCGACCACAAACTCCCTAGGTGTGTCCTACACTTGATGTGCCCCAAGTGTGAAGTAGGGGGACAGGAAGGGCTAGGGATTTAGACACGGAACCAGATGACCAAGGCCACCGGACATGACTAACCCGAGGACCCCTAGGTGCAGTGTTTGTGGCACTTTGATATACATGGAAAAGCTCATTGTTTCTTTTTTTCTTTGTGTGAGTCTTTGTTTATTTGCTCTTTTTTTCTCTCTCTCTCTTTTTCTTTTTATTTTTCTTTCTTCTTTTTTTTTTTTGAGATGCATTAGGAGGGGGCACTCTAGACATCATCCTGATGCTCTACACTAGTTACATTCCAAGGGGGCCTAAGAGATTTACCAAGGAATGCATGGCTTGGCATGGAGCCCTTTTCTCTTCTAATCGTACTTGTTGTGGCCACGTAGAGGAGCTTGGTTCCTGCACTCGTTCTTTCTTTTGTTGATCTGATTTAGAGTCACAGCCTTCTTCGTGGACCAGCTCTAGTGGCTCCTGTTGAGGTGGCTGCATTTGCTATTTTGGCTCCCCAAGCCCCTAGCAAGGAGAGTTCCTGTGAGGTTCAACTAGTTGAGATTAGGGGAGCACATTGCTCCTCTACTCCTAAGCCAGTGTTAGGCTTAGGTGTCATGGCATGGAGTCCATGTTGCAACAATGTGCCAGCTTGTAGGCTAAATCTTTGATTCCCTCTTCATTAGAGTAATCTCCTCCTCCCTTTTTGCCTTAGTCGTTCTTCCTCCTCTTCTGGCATTTGCTTGCGCTCTTCTTCTAATCTCTTCGATTCCTCCTCCACCCTTTGCAGCTCTCTATTTTCTTTAGAGATGGATCGAGTTCTTCTTATGGGGATTTTGAGAGTGTGATCTTTCCTTTCCACTTGACTTGACAATTTTTTAGCCTTGCTGCTCACGGATTGTCCTCTTGCTCTCTTGCTATTGAGATGGTTAGTCATTCTCCTTTTTATTAGTAACTCTTTCCATGTTGTCCTGCTGTTCCTTGTGGACTTTGTCTCCCTCTTGTTCCTGGATTGGTGACAGCTCACCCCAAGTATATTATACACCTCTCTCCTTGGGTACTTCTCAATCCTACTGCTGGCTAATAAACCAAGGGCCTTCTCCACCATCACAGGGCTCAACTCCACCTCTACTTGACAAGCTTCTTCTCCTCTTCTTATTGTTATCATGCCACATTTCTTTCGGCATCGAAGCTCCTCAGAAATTCTGTGCATTTGCTGTAATTGATAGCGTGCCCAACCTTCTCTACATACTTCTGTAGACTGCACTGGTCCAAGAGTTGTTTTACGGCTGGCTCCTCCATGATGACGTCTTTTAGGTTTAGGGTAAGCTTGAATGTAAACTAGCTGAAACCCCTTGTTTCCACCATTAAGCCATACTTTGCTTGCTCTTCCACCATGAACGGGAGTTTTCCACCTTAATCTTGCCCCGAATGTAGAGTCTGGCCAAGAAAGAGAGAGTAGTCAATGACTATGCTTTCGGCCATGCTCAAATGCAATGTGTGCTTTCTATAGGGATGACTTTCTCTTCCAGCAGCAGGACTTCCGTCATGGCTCTTTGTTCTTAGTATTTATGTCGCTTTCTCCATAATGGTTCTTTGTGGGGTTGGTGGTCTTGTGGTAACTTAGACATTGAACGCTTTCGTGCAGAGACCTGTATCGTCCTGCATTCACTTGGCAACTTGTGAGAGTACATGCAAGTCATATGCCTCAACCACCATAATGAGCAAGTGCAGCTCAAAGAGATATTACTTATCTGAATCCCATGGTGTTGACTTCAATGCATATCACCTACGCTTGATTATCATTACTTGTGTGTGTGCTAGCTTTGTTTTTTTGGTATTATCTATACACAATCACAAAACTCATTGTTTATTTATGTACATGTTTATGAATCCATGTCACTTCGTGAGGATAAAAACCAATTGTAGAACTCAAGATTGTACTACAGTGTGGCACACGCATCTAGGAATCGTGGCAGCCTACAATAACAACAGATATTTTGCAACATCGAGTAGCATGGTACCTTGTCCGAGTCTACTCGCAACATGTAGCTCCTCCTCAACAAGAATTTTATCAATCAGAGAGTTTTCTTGGCTAGTTTCGGCTAAGTCCATACTACC